>NC_056726.1:1674501898-1674714398 GCF_019279795.1 Protopterus annectens
TCATTAGAAGATTGTCAGTGTCTTGTAATGGCAGTTAGATTCGGAGAACAGGGATAAGGCGAGTGTTGCATTTTTTTCTCGCTTTCTACCTCTTTTCTTAGTTTGTATAATCTTGGGGTTCGTATCTATCTAGTTTGGGGTGTGGGGCCTGGCCCTTGTTTTAAGGAATGCAGGGGGCTTGCCCTCTATAAAAATGTGTTTATGTTTTACAACCTTAGAAGAGTTTCTGTTTTTAGTAACAACATCTTAAGGTTTTGGTGATCTGAGGATGAAAAAAACTCTATGCCAGTTAAATGAGATGCAGTTATTCATGATAAACACGCATGTATTTTTAGATTTTTAGAAAATACAAGTATAACCTTGTGGATGACCATATCTTAAATAATCTTAGTTGAGTATTTTCAACAAAATCTTTTATTTGTTCACTTTCATCTCCAGGAAAGTGGGCTAATCTAATCAACTCTTTTAAATATATGTTTCTTTCATGATACACAACAGTTAGCTTAATTCAAATGATAGCACTTAAAGATATGCACAAATACATCCTGGAATTTATAAGCATTACAATATATGCCTGTTTTAAAATAAAAAAAAGTTTTGCATATTCCATTAATCATTTTTCATACAGGGCAACATACTAGGTGAGTTGTCTAAAACAATATTTGGCGAGCATTTTAGATAGCCCATATCAAAGCATTTTCAAATAGGTAATATACACGTGTAGTTTTAAATAACTGAAAGGAAGTAGACTTTCCTTTTATGTGAGGATATTACAATCCCGACAGTAGGTAGTATTTTAAAAAATAAATATTTAATTAGAGAAATAGTAGATGGTGTTCTTCTGACTATTTATTTTATTTATTTTACATTTGTTAACCGGGCTAGTCTGGCTGGATACAAGTCCATTTTCAGCAGAGGCCCGAGGAGAAAAGCTCCACTATCTACTGGTACATGCATAAAAAAGATTACAATAAGATACAGCTTGTTGGAATTTAAGAACAAATGTATGGAAGATATTCAGAGTAATGAGACATTTTTGAAAAGTGAAAAATGTACAAATTCTTAGATTCCAACAGTTTTACAGAAAATATATAATACTTTAAAAATTCTAAAAGTAGTGAATCAGAGTAGATTCCAACAATTTTACAGAAAATGTGTAATACTTAAAAAATTCTAAAAGTAGTAAATCAGAGTAGGAGTTAGGGTAGAGAGGAAAAGAGTAGAGGAGTAGAAAGAGTGAGAAATGTGATAAAATTAGCCAGGTGTACTGCAGGAACAAAGCCAGTGGTTTTGGAAGTACAGTTTAATTTTCTGTTTGAAAAGAGGCAAAGATGTAGTCAGAGTTATGTCACTAGGTAGAAGATTCCAATTTCTACCTACTGTATTAGTGAAAAGACAGTCACCAGCAAAGTTATTGGACTTAATTGATCTGGCCATGATTTTATGAGAGGAGCGAAGGGAGATGAGATTGTTATAAGGGATTATCAGTTGAGAAAGAATAGGGGTCTTGTCAGGTTGATGTAGTATACTATGGGCAGTAGAGAGTTGAGGAATAAGCAGGTAGTTTTGGAGTTCAAGCCAGCCTAGTAGTTTTAAGTTGAGACAATGGTGGGTTCTGAAGGGGTTACCAGTGGCGAAGCGGGCAATATTGTTATAGCATGTTGTGAGTTTATTGAGATTGCTTTTCCTAAGGTCGGTATAAATAGTGGAGGCATATAGTAGAGTAGATAAAAGATGGGATTGGGCAATCTTGGCCCTAGTAGATGGGATTAGAAAGGGTTTAATTCGATATAGGGATCCCATTTTTCTGTTAACTAACTTGATGGTATTGTTAATGTGTTGATCGAAAGAGAGTTTATTGTCGATGGTAATTCCTAGCAATTTTGTTGTCGAATCAGGTGAGATGACGGTGTCATTGTCTGAGGAGATGGAGAAGTCTAGTGGGGGGGGGTCCGAGTGGTGGAGGTAAAAAGGAGAAGTTTAGTTTTTTTGGCATTGAGTAGGAGGAACCATTGGGAGAACCATGTTTCAACTGTCTTGAATATATTTTGGGTAAGTGAGATCAGTTCTGTAGTGGATGGAGCAGTACAAATAAGGGTCGAATCGTTTGCACATTGAATACAGGTTGCTTGTGGGATTGCAGAATGAAGATCATTAATGAAGAGGGAGAAAAGAAGTGGACCAAGAATGGAGCCCTGAGGAACTCCGATGGAAATAGGACTATACATTAATCTTCATTGATAATAATTAGATGGTAACAATAGCTAAGTACTAAATAGTTTTAAATTATATGGATTTCCATTTGGACCCAGGTTGACACATTGGCTGCCAAAACTAGTTTCACTAGCAGTATATTTATTTCCTTTTGTTTACTAGGGTAGAGCCTGGGTTATGATAGACCAATTCAGCATCAGCCCAGAGAGATGGAGAGGAAAATAATTGTTAAAATATAACTCAGAGTAAGAATGCAAAAGAGAAAAAATATATGTGATATATTCAAAAAATGAATGTACAAGTCTACCAATAAATCAATTGGGTAAAATGAGTATGTTTGAGAATGAATTAGAGATGATTCCATTTCAGACAGAGAACTGAAAAGTAGAGGTCTGTGTGATGAAGCCTGCAGTTTGGATTTAAAAGAAATAGTAATAAGAAGTCATGGTTTCCAAAATTACAGGAAGGCATGCATCATGTCAGTTTAGGGGCTAATGGAGAGTATGTGTGATCATTTAGAAGTTCAAACAATTGTGAACTAAGGAAGACGTCAATCCTTTGATGGGAAGCCACTTTGTTTTTGTATTGGTTTTACAGTAATATTTTGCCTAGTGGGAAAGGTGATGAATCAGCAGAATTTAAAATGTTGGACTGAATAGCTGCGGCTTATTTTTAGACCCTGCATCTATTTGGGGGAGGGTCATATTCCTGCTGAGGAAGCACGATGACTTTTGCCTATAACTAGTGGCAAGAGATAAAAAGAAGAAAATGTGTTTGGCCTATAACAATCATATTTTGCTTAATAAATGTCCATTATGTAAGTGCAAACATCAGGGACCCAATTTATGTGAATAGTTTTGAAACTCAGTTGTTACAACTAATTATTAAGATTCACATTTATTAATTTGTACCAGAACCAGTAAAGCATTCAGTAACAACTGTAATTTTCCTACCATCACTAAAATACTTAATATGAATTTGTAAGTGAACTCATTAAAGTCCAGGGCATTATTCCTTTGATCAAACTAAAAATGATTACTCACATTTTACAATGACTTATGTTCAACTGAATAAAGCCACTTATGACCAAGAAAGAATGTTGTGCAAAATATATATTTCATCATTAAATTTGAGTCATCCACCAGTACAAGTGATTGATACTCTGCTGGCATGTGACCTTACTAGATTGGTTATTTATTTGTTTATGTATTTATTCATTGACATTTGTTTATTGTTAAAGTCCAATTTTTTAGAGAAGGCTTGGGGAGAAAACCTCCAAAGTATCATATTTAATGCAATCAGTATTTACAATAACACTTTTTCTAATGTTGTACTGATATTCACAAGCATTGCATGTACAAGCCATGTACTGAGACTGTAAAGATAGAATAGTAGTTTTTAAGATAGGTAGGGGCAGTTTAAGAAATACAATAGAGTGAGGCATTAGTGGAGATAAGCAAGTGTAAATGTTAACAGAGAAGTAGTGATGGAATAGTAATTAGGTTGTGCTATTTAGAAGTAGGTATAGTAGTTTAAGAAGTTAGCAGATTAGGTAATTTTGTGCTTTAGAGGGAGGTATAAAAAAGTGATGAAGGGTGTTAGAGAGTTATGTCCCAGAACAGTAGCTGGAACAAAGCCAGGAGGTAGAGACAAAGTATTTTAGTAATGGTTTGAAAAGATGAAGGTCTGCAACAGACCTGATCAATACAAGATTTTTATTCCAAATTATAGCTACACTATTGGAATAAGAACTGACTCCAGCAGCCCAGTGGTTTGTAAATGGTAAGCCGGTGTTTATTATTTGACTGAAGGGGATGCTTTGGAAGATAGCATTGAAGTAGGGGTCTAATTGCTAGGCAGGCAGGTGGGGTATGGATGATCTTATGGGTCAAATTGAGCTGAGTATGAGATAGGTGTTGAGGAAGCTCGAGTCAGTTAAGCATCTTCAGTGCTAAACAGTGGTGGATCTGGTAAAGTTTGCTGGAAGTGAAACTGGCAATTTTGTTATAGCACTTTTCAAGTTTAGAACTAAGTAAGGCTTGTAGGTTGGTCATGATATGGTGTTCATATAGGACAGAGTGTAAGAGGTAAGGGGCAGCTACAGTTATCTTGGCAGACTCTGTAAAGAATTTCGATATAGGGTCCCTAGTTTTTGATGGGTTTTCTTGATGCTACTGTGGATATGGAAACTGAATTTAAGATTGTTGTCAACTGACATGCCAAGCAGTTTTGTATGTGGGGTGACATCAGCCAGGAAGACATTTTATTTTATTTTTGTTCATGGAAGTGGAATTTTGGAAAAAAGAAAAGTAATTTATTTATTTGTTTATTTTTTTTGGGGGGGGGGTAGTAGCAGTTGATTATCCTATTGACAACTTTTAACAGAAGTGAAGGCTTCTTCTGAAGACGTATTAGGTTGCCGGAAAGGCATATTAGGGTAGAATCATTAGCATATTGTATGAGGGAAACTTACTGAGAGGACTTATGTAAATTGTTAGTGAATATCTTAAAGAGTAGAGGGCCAAGAATGAAGCCCTGTGGCACACCTGTACTGACGGGAAGGAAGGAAGGGAGAGAGAAAAAGTGGAGAGCCATTTAACAGGCTGGTATCTGTCAGTTAAGTAGCTGTTAAACCACAGTAATGTAGGTTGTGATATCCCAAGTAAAGACAGTTGGTAGAGGGGTTTTTTGGTGAGACACTAGATCAAAAGCTTTAGACAAATAAAGGAATGCAGAGGAAACAAGTTTGCCTTCATCTCTGGCTTTGTTCATAATATCTGTGAATGTTAATAAGGCTGTGGTAGTGGTATGGGTGGGTCTAAAACCATGCAGTGTGGGGTCAGCAGCTTTTCCTGAACAATATGTTCAAGAAATTGCTTGTGAATACACTTCTCCGGAATTTGTAATAAAGGAGAAAACATGGTGATATGTCTGAAATTGGTTATATCATAGGAGGTTCCTCCTGTATGAAGGGAATAAAGAAGAATTCTTTCCATAGAGAAGGAACACATCATTCCTTGATAGATCTGTTGATAAGAAAAGACACAGGACAGGCTGTGGAATTAGCAGCCAGCCTGAAGTATGCTACTGGGAGATTATGTACTGAAGGAGAACAGGGTTTCAGTTGAGGAAGTAGAAATTTGATGCACGAGGTTGGAATGGGTTTTAGGGTGAAATGATGGAGTATGCTGTCTGAGGAGAGGTTATCCCAGGATTGTTGGGAGGAATATCTTTAGTAAGGGCTTTAATGCTTTCTATAAAATTTGAGTTAAACTGAACAACTATTTCTGAGAGAGAATTATTTGGGACAGGATTAGGACTGGTGGATATACCTAGCTGTAGCACATTATTAATAGAAGACCAGACTCTTTCAGGGTTGGAAGACTGATTTAGTAAGGGGTTACTCAGGTGGATTTTGTTGTCTGTGATAATCTGCCCTTTAGTATTGGTTACATAGTTCTTTAAAGCATTACAGGTTTTGGGGAGATGTAAATTTTAACCATTCCTTCCTAGACCTATCTTTTTCATTCATTAGGTGCTTGCTTTGAGTGGATAACCAAGGAGTATGTTTATTCTTTATTCTTTTTGTTCTATTTGGTGCCAGACTATTACGGTTTTTCAGGAAAATGGAGTTAAATGTGTATACAACTTCATCAAGTAGAATATTTTCAGGACAGACCAGTTAAAGGAGCTTTGAATTCTGTTAAATGTATCAAGCTTGCAATTAGTGATGTTATGGAAAGTTATAAGGAAGTGTTGTTTTAGATTATGGGGACTGAGTTTGTTTGCAAATACAGCAAAGTGATCGCTGAGGGCATCAAAGTGTGTGCCACTGGAGACATACTTAGTGGAATTGCACACCAATATCCAGTTGAGAATTGAGCCACTGTTTTTGGGATAGTTATAATGTTTGGGGGAGGAAATGAGTTGAGTGAATCCCAATATATTTAGGCAATCTGACAGATAGTTTGTGCAGATAATCTGGCAATCGAAATTAATGTCACCTAGGAATATCTTTTCATTAAAAATTGTATATGGGATCCAATTTAACATTTTTTTAGGGTTGTGGCATTATTGCCTTGGGGAATACACAGTACTATAATACATAGCTGCTTCTGGTTATTTAGTTTAAGATGGTAAATGAGGAATTTTGTGTTGTGGAACTTGGGAAAGGTTTATTGTAAGGTAGGATTTCAAGATTGTCAGGGTACAGTAAACCTACTCGACCACCTTTTGTGCTGTTCTTTTAGCCCTGATAATATTGTAACCAGTGAGTATTTTTTCAGATTATAGTATGTGTGGTTTTAGCAATGTTTTAGTTATGGCAAGAATATCTGGGGCATTGTGGGAGATCCAGCGATATAGTTCTGAAATTTTATTATAGATGCTACGAGTATTTCAGTAAATTAATTTAAGCCCTTTGGATGAGTTTGAGATAGGTGGGTTGGGTTTTGATGGTTTTAGGGGATGGAAAATAGATATGGTTGTTAAGCTTGTTTTGGTTTAAGTGTAGCAGTTAGTTTTATTTTGGTGTGATAGGTGTGAGGGTTTAGTAATTTAAATTTGAAGTAAAGGTTGAGTGAGTCATTGTATATACTCGAAGCGATTAGCAGCGAGTGGGGGGATCTGAATGGTTAGAGTTGGAGCACATAGTGGGAGGAATACAGCAAGACTGAGTGATGTATTCTAGGTTGTAAGGTGATACAACAGAAAGATTAAGGGCACAGTAATATTTAAGAGAAGCATGGTATGTAGCTTTGTACAGAGATATGCCAGAGGAAGAGCAGCCAGAACACTGGGGTATAAATATAGGAGGGGTAGGAGCTAGAACACCAGGGTATGAATATAGGAGGGGTAGGACCTTTAACACCAGGGGAGAGGTAGGAGTAGATAACCAAATGAGATGGATGGTGTAAGCTGTGATCTCTGTGGTTAGTGAATGTAAGAGAGGAAAGAAAGTTACAGTACTTAAATGCAGACTGATGGTTAAGGAATTGTGTGTGTGTTTTGTGCACAGGGTATGCCTATATTTATGTGTATGACTGAAAGAGAGGTGGGAAGTAGGTGCAGCTATAGGTGGAGAACAGGTCCTATAAGTGTAATGCCATGAGGGGTGACTGGGGAATAAGGGGTGGGAAGTGAGTATAGCAGGAAATGGCTCCAATGCAGCAGGAGGAGTCTTTATCTGTTATGTTGTCAGTGGAACAATTTAATGTAACAGAAATATTAGTCTGAACACATGCATTGAAAGCAGAAGGGAAATGCTACTCCAGATTGCAGTTACAGTAGAGCTATTAGAAGGAGTAAATTACTGCAAAAGCTATGAATCTATAGGTGAGTTTTCCTCAGACAATTACAGTTTCACAGCAAGCAAATTGAGTGCAGGAGTTTGCAGAGATAAGTGAAGCAAACTAACCAATTACCTGAAGGAGACAAAGGCCAGTCAGCAATATAATAAATATATATTTTTTTTATTTAACATCTGTTGATCGGGAAAGTCCGACTAGGTTCCACAGAGCCTGTTTTCAGTGGAGGCCTGGGGAGAAATGCTCCAGATGCATGTCTTTGGAATGGAAATATTGCTCAAGGTTGTGGTAGGACACTGCAATTTCTCTACTATTACAAGACAACAGACATTAACAAGTAGAACAGCGATCCAGCATATGCCTTAAGTGAATAATACAGTGGCCCTAAACAACATCACAATGGTGCACTCCAAGTTCCCTGCTGAAATGTGCCCGTGAGTGAGCTAAGAGCTCAGGATATGTGAGCTGGGGTGCCTTCTGTGCGGAGTCTGCATGTCCTCCCTGTGGTCGCGTTGGTGTCCTCTGGGTGCTCCGGTTTCCTCCCACATCCCAAAGACATGCTGTAGGTTGATTGGACACTCTAAAATTCACCCTGGGTGTGAGTGTTTGTGTATGTGTGCCTTCTGTGAAAGGTTGGGCAGCAGGCTGGCAACTTGACACCGTAAAAAGTTCACCGCCAATCATGAGCAGACAGGTGATCTGCTGTGGCGACCCCTAACCGGGAAAAAGCCGAAAGAAGAAGTTAAGCTTCTTTTATTTTTGATTTTTAACAGAAAGGGTGATGTTTCAGAAAGAGAGAGAGAGAGTCTTGAATTTTAGCTTAGTTATAGAAGTGACCAGACATTGTCCTGTTACAGAGTGAATGGAGCAAAGGGAAGAAAGAATACTGGATATTAGATGAAGCATGTTAGCTGCTTTGTAAAATAACTTTCTTCTAACTAAGCATACTAGACCCTGGATATGATTTATAGTCTGCATATAGAGATTTGATGCAAGTAGAAGTAGAACCAATGTGCAGTATACCTAAAAAAAAATTTTTTTTTAAATCTGCCTTTAGTTATTTCATTACTGTGTTATCTTAAGCAAGTCATTTACTTCAAAGAAATATGTCTGGTCCAGTGAGACTGCCAGTTAGCAAAAATGCAAAACAACATATTTTTGTTTTTTTATTTTTGAAAAAAAAATTACATTGTTCAACACAGGGTAAGTTCATGTTTGTTGCAATATATGTCCCCTTTTGGTCATTGTCATACTTTCTGAAGCATGTAGATTGTGAAATGGGAAGGGTTTTTTTCACTTGCATAAAACACGTTTTTCATTCCTCTTGCTTCTCCATCAAATGTATAATTATATTACATTGTTCAAAGAAAAAAATGAAGCAGGTGCTATTCTTTTTTTCAGGTAGTATAGGTATAAATTAAATGATGTTGACTTGCTGAAGTTAGTTCCAATAATGGTAAAAAACTTGAAAGGTTCCCACCAAAACTGCCTTTGGTGAACATAAGAAACATTTTTTTTGCAGGGGGCAAGCCCCCTTGTACTCCACATGTTGGGGACACCCAATTTTTTTGCAGGGGGCATGCACCCCTGTACTCCACATGTTGGGGACACCCATCACACCCAGCAAACTTATATATACCAACTCCGAGCCTGCACAGCAGGGGAGAAAAAGGCAAGCTCCCTTAGTTTAGCTGAACAGCACTCAGACATTTTGCTTTCGGTGAAACTAACTTCCCCAATATGACATGTCCCCATAGAAAGACTTTGTGACTCACTGCAAAATTTGTACAAAAAAACAGAGTACTACATATTTCATTTATTACATTCCACTCATATGTATTCCATATATAGAGCTCTCTTATTTTGTCAAATGTTGTTCCTTTGTCTTTTTTCATTAATGTAACCCAATTTATAACATTTCACTATTTTTTTATTCTCATTACACAAGTGTATAAAAAAGGATTCACCTGAAGTGAAGTCCTCCTCTTAAACTTCACCATCAGGTAGGTGTCCAGTATGAAAATGGGCATTGTTCAACATGACTAACTTGGGCATCAAGGCATAAAATAAAGAAATAAGGACCAATAAAGAAATAAGGACCACGGCACTATTCATAATGTGTGCATGTGTGTGTGTGAGGATACATATATAGCTATAGCTATAGCTATAGATATTTTATTTTGCCTTAGTCATTGTAAATAGGACCTTGACTGCTGTTTTCTTAGGTTCTTGCTTTAGATTAGTATCAGTGACTGAGTAGGTTACATACTTTCCTTTTATGCCTGGAAGACTTGAAGGCTTTGGGTTCTGTTCTCACACCAGGTACTTGGATTCATATTCCTGAACCGCTTCTGCTCTTCAGCTTGATAATGATGTGGCCTTTCTAATCTCATAGTCTTTACATGAAAAACTGAAAAACTATGAAAGAGCTGATAGCCTCTAACTCTGTGCACTAAGCCTGAGGTGGCTGTATTACTGATTGAATAAGAATAAATAAAAACACAGTTTGGATGAATTAAAAGTAACATTTTTTGAGCCACTAAAATGAAAAATAAATAAGCGCTTTTGTCCATTAAGCTCACCCCCAAGTATTAGACAGCTGCTAAATAAATGCATATATTTTAATAGTTAATAAGAATTAAAGTACAGAATAAGTGATTTATCATAGGTACATGTACGTGGATGCAAGTACATGCGCATGCCTGCTTGTGTGTATATGTGTGTTTCAACATGCATGCATCTGTTGTGCCATAGTAGATGAAAATATGTTTATTTTGCTTCTTTACTGTTTAATATAAACATACTGTTCAGATGTGAAAATAGTATTTTGTGATGTGATCTGCAATTTTAAATGAGGTTTGGACCTTAAGTTGAGAGGTGGGAGACTATACCTAGCTTTAAGTTAGACCAGAACAAAAGACATTAACTGAATGAGAACACCTGATGGAGTTTTACTAAAAGAAAGAGATGTAGCCCAACAGGTCAGAGGTACTTGGTCTCAGTGCAGAAGAAATCATTTTTGTTGAACAAAAATTTAACTCACAATGGAGAAATCATTTTTGTATTGCAGAGGCATTTGCCTCTGAGCACAAAGGGACAATTTATATAGATAGATATTTGTTTTTTGATACAGAAGGAGATTTGAAAGATGTTTGCCTTTTGATACAGAAGAGGTACATGAGTGGAGAGTCCTACTTTCTGTAGATGTCATGTTATGTGAATAATGTAAAATTTTTGTGATCTGCTCCTATGTCCAGCTTTGCTTTCCTATGACTTCAGTGTACCACTCAAGCCGATGGGTTAGAGAAACTTTAATAAAACCATGAAATCTGTGTTAAATAAAGTAGTAGAACAAGTCAGTAATAACTGGGATCAGTTACATCCTTGTCTTTTGCTTGCATTAATAGAGGCACTCCAATCTTTAACAAGGTTTACCCCATTCGGGTTAATATATGGTTGGCAACCCTGATCTGGATATAGTTAAAGAGACTTGGGAGGAGGAGAAAATGCCATTTAAAAGTCTATTACATTTCAGACTTACAAGATAGTTTGAAAATTGTTATGCCATAGTGAAAGAACACTTGTATAAGGCACAAAAAATGCCAGACTGAAATTTTAAAGCAGGGACAAACGTTTTTTTTTTTTTTTTTTTTTCTGGTGAAAATAATGTCCTAGTAATATAGCAAGGACCATACCAGTATTCAACTACAGGAGAACATTTTCTTGCTGTTTAAATAGATGAGATGCTGTTTAATGTTCAGAAACAAGAAGTGAAGTAATTCTTAAATGAAATTTTTTTTCAGAGTTAGCTGATAGAAAAAGCTTAACTTAGCATAATATTCAAATTGTGTCAAGGGATAAGGTAATCCTAAAACCATATTGGGTACCAGACTCCCAAAGAAAGGCAACAAGAAAGGAAGTAAAAACAATGCTTAAACTTAGAATTACCAAGGAGTCACAAAGGGGTCAAGCAAACCAATTGCCTTGGCCCCTAAAGTGGAAACCTCTGTGAACTTTTTATAATGTCTCCTGGTCTAAAATTTGTTCAATGCCTAGAATGGTTGAGATGAAGGATGGGCTAGCAAGGCAAGAACTTTTACAACCCTGGATGTGACCATGGAATATATGGGTCAGGCAAAATGGCTGCTATTGTTTGTGGCTATCCTGGTCTCATGATCTATTCTGAATAGTGTAGAAGTGAGGGTTCTATACTGGGATGGAAGTCATTGTGACATAGTAGATGAAATTTTGTTGTTGCTTAACAGTTTTAATATAGATATATTATTCTGATGTGAAATATTTTCTTTTGAAGTGATTTGCTTCTTGATTGGGATTTTGAGTTTAACTTGTGAGATTGGAGACCTTACCTGCCATTAAAGCTGAACAGAGCATAAGATGTTAATTAACTAAGTAAAAACATCTAACATAGTTAAAAGTGAGTGCGATGGCCCAATATGTCAAAAATCTGTAAAAACACCTGACACAGCTAAAAGTGAGTGCAATGGCCCAACATGTCAGAGATGCACAAAAACACCTGACATAATTAAAAGTGAGGGCAATGGCCCAAAATGTCAGAGATGCATAAAACACCTGACATCGTTAAAAGTGAGTGCAATGGCCCAAACTGTCAGAGATGCATAAAACACCTGACATAGTTAAAAGTGAGCGCGATGGCCCAAAATGTCACAGATGCATAAAAACACCTCAAATAGTTAAAAGTGAGCATGATGGCCCAACATGTCAGAGATGCATAAAACACCTGACATAGTTAAAAGTGAGCACGATGGCCCAAAATGTCAAAGATGCATAAAAACACCTGACATAGTTAAAAGTGAGGATGATGGCCCAACATGTCAGAAATGCATAAAACACCTGACATAGTTAAAAGTGAGCACGATGGCCCAAAATGTCAGAGATGCATAAAAACACCTGACATAGTTAAAAGTGAGCATGATAGCCCAAAATGTCGGAGATGCATAAAATACCTGACATATTTAAAAGCAAGTGCGATGGCCCAACATGTCAAAGATGTTTGCCAATCTGTGCAAAGGGAATATTTGTGTAGAGGAGGCACTTCCATTTTCAGAAATGCTGCTTAGGCTGATTGCCAAATCTAAGCAAAAAAAAAAAAAAAAAAATCAGACTAAAATGCTGTTGGTGATTTTTCTCTCCAGCTCTCTTCATTAATTAGTATTTGGCTCAACTGGATTAATTCAACTAAAGAAAAAGAAAAGCAAACAAAGAAATAAGTTAATATGCAAACAGTTGAATGCACAGATGCATTCATGAACAGAAAGCATATTTGTGCTCATAAGTACCACCGTATGATCCACTAATTTGAAAAATATGTAGCTCTCACAAAGCACATATAGGTAAAAAAAAAAAGTAATGTATTCTGCTGTAAACGTTCCTTTTCCAATATATATATATATATATATATATATATATATATATATATATATTTTTTTTTTTACTATCAAAAGGTGGAAAGGACAATTTTTGCAGTTGGAAACTCGAAACATGGATGTTCGAATTTCCATCTTGCTGAAGATCTCTGTGTTTGACAGTTTATATCAGCGAATGCACAGTGCATTCGATAATATAAAATTGAAGTGCTGTACAGAGATCATGGTACAGTGCATGTGGGAAACTCACCCCTTTCCTCACTGTAGTGTGATCTCAGAGTTGGAATATATAGTTAGCAGGAGGTGGGTGCAGGGGGGCTTTTCCCCCTGCAAAAACGTGATGTTAGGTATAGGAGTTTCCTTCTGTTCACAGCAATGTTGCATCTCCTGATAATGGAAGGACATCCTATGTTAGGGCAGCAGCAGACTGTAATACAAGACATTTGGTGTATTTAGCCCACTGTAAGTCACGTAGGACTTTTTATGTGGGCAAGACAAATAGACGTTTGAGAGAAAGCATTAGAGATCATTCCTATTGTGCCCATAGGGTTCTGGACTATAGTGCCATAGCAAAACATATAAAAGACAAGGGAGAGGAACATAATTTCCTCTTTCAGGTTTTAGAAGTTGTACATGAGGGTTTGAGAATGGGGGATTTAGTTAGTGAGACAGAACGCATTGAGCTGCACTGGATTGTGAGACTTAGAGCACACAAAGATTTGGGACTTAATGATCTTGTCTCCTTGAAACCAGTTTTGAAATAAGAAAATTAAGGAGTTGAGTTGTTTTATTGTGATGAATAATATACATAATTTTTATGAATATGAATCATTTGTACAATAAAGATGACACAAAACTGGGTTTATCTCTTCAGCAGGAAATAAAACCAAAGTATTGTATGTTTGTTTATACATACACAGTAGTTTCCAAATAATCCTTCATACAGGCACACAAGACTCTTTCTGTTGCTTTACCAGCTCTTCTAGTAAATTCTTCACCTGGCTTCTTCCAGGGAGCCTCAACTCTTACCCGTAACTCTCCTTATCCTAATCAAAAGGCAAGTCTCTTTTCTTTAACAATAGTGGCTTCCATGAACAGTCCATGTCACAGTGGTGGACTGTGTCTCTTTCTCTGTCTACAGCCCTTCCTTTTGAAGGGTGTCTGGCCTCCTCCATTCTTGGGAAGTGTGGATTCTCCTTATAAAGGCGGAAGTCCCAAATATGCCTCAACGTCTATTAAAGAGTACAATACAACAAGATCCTCCCAGCTCAGGCCTGCAGGGATGAGCAGTATAGAGCAATCATATCTCACCTCAGATAGCCCACAAAATTGGTCACTGTTTACCAATGCATCCAGTCTTAGAACATATATACAATCTGAAAAGCCTCATTCCAAGCTTAGTTATTAACTTCAGAGAAATTTCTCTCAATGGATTGCCATTCTGGTCAAACGTTTTCTTAATAATGTCCAACAATGTCTTCAGTACTATTTTTGTTTGTAGCAACCTTCACAAGCAGAATTTAAGTTGCTGGCTTGTTTGTTGGTTTAAGCTCCATTACTGGATTATGGTCAACATTTAGGACATTGGAAGTCCTCTGTACTCTCCTATTTTGATTTGGGTTTGATTATGTCTTCAGCTTCTGCAGCAGTTTGGTCTATGATCTCTGGATGCATACTAGTCTGTTTTAATATAGTTGTGTTCAGTGGCTTCTATGGCCTTCAAATTCTGAGTAACTATGTTGTTCTCTACACTAGACACCTCTCTCAGCTTCAGAAGGTTTGTGAGAAATGTAGATATCTTCCATATGTTTGAGGAAAGTGTCTTCCTTTCACAGAATTGTTACAGCAGTATGATGTTTTTGCATCTGCTAAGCATAAGACACAAGGGTTGATAAGCATTGTTTTAATGTACTGTTGGCATTGGTCTTTGTTTTCATTATCCAGATTTTTTACATGTAATGGTTAGCTTAAGAATAGTATCAAACTGTGCTATCAGTATTTAACATAGCTTTCCATTTTCTCCCTGCAATTTATTAAAAAAAAAAAAAAAAAAAAAACTTTCATTTGCTGGTCATTTTTATTCTAAAGTCTAAATGTGTTAAGTATACTCAAGTCACTGTCATTGCATCTTTGCATTTGTTTGCACTTAGTCTTTTTGAGTTCCTTACAGATCACTGTCAATTGTTCACTTTCATTTACAGTTTCAGGTTTCTTTTGCTGTACAGGGGAATCCACTTATTGTGAACATGACTGAGAATACTTCTTGGCTTTGTCTTCAGACTCTCAGATTTGCACATTTAGTACTTCATTTTCAGCTTCCATGGTCTGTTATCTTGTTTTAGGTGAAGGAGGGAACTGTATATCTTTTGTAGCATTGGAACATTTTTTATTTTCACTCTGTAAACAATGTCAGCTTGGGGCTGAGATTAGCCTTTCTACTGTTTTTTTCAAGTTCCAACATCAGGTTACTTTGCTGTTTTTCATTTTAGTTTATGAGGTCACTTGAATTAACATTTCCAAGTACACTTCTATGATTCATTGCTCCCGCTTGCCCATAATGTCCAGACAATCTTTTGGGCAATGTAACAGTTTCTTTGTTTTGTTTTGTTTATCACATCTTTTGCTGGCAAAGGTGAGCTGACAACATTGTAAATCTCTGTCATTTTGTTTTCATTATTAGAAACCATCTGCTCCATGACTGCTATTAATTTCTTCTGCTTAAAGACAACACTCCCTGGCTGCCTTGCCATGTCTACTTCCTCAGTTAATGTTCTTTGAACAACTAAACAGTGTCACATTTACTTTTTCTTATTCTTGGTTAGCGTTTTACTGCACAAGTGCATTTTCTGTAACAAAAATCCATTGTCTTATCTACAGCTTCTAGTTTCTTAACAGCACATCTTTTACTCCATCCCTTCTCTTGCCCCCTCTCCCTTTCTCCCAACTCTATTATTTTTACACATTCCATTTCTGTAGGGTAACTGTCTCTCCCTTCTAAAAATAGACTTTACTCAAATTTTTATTGTTAAACTTATATAGAATGTAATTAATTCTGTTACATACTAACTTACCTGATCTTGCTTACCTACTATGTCTCTGTCTGATCACCATTGTCTGAACATCCTTAACTGTGGTTTAAACTCTTTGTTTATTATTGTACATTATACCATGACCCCCCCCAAAATGTGCACGCTGATTGGCCAGCGTGCCCGTTGTAAATCGAGTTATACTAATGGAAAAAGGTCCGGTCGCCCGGACTTTTTTCCATTAGTATAACTCGTTTTTTTAAAACACTGTCTCGCTATGTTAAATGGGTTTAACATAGCGAGACAGTGTTTTAAAAAAAAGCAATGGAGAAAGCAAGATCTCCGTTGCTTTTTTTTAGTGTTTCGCTATGTTAAATGAGTTTAACATAGCGAGACAGTTTTAAAATAAGCAACGGACATGGAGTAAAAGATGAGTGGTCTGAGGTACAACAAATGGCCACAGCAGTCACCCACCTGTGGTTGAGGCAAATTGCTGGCCTGCTATGGTGGCAAAGGCTTAGCTTTACTTTCTCATTTTGTGGCTTGAAGAAGGACCAACCACGGGTCAAGCAGTCTGTTCCATAGTCAAGCCAAAATGGTGCATCTTTCCCATGGAAGAATGAAGCAAATACCAGCAAAATTACCAGTCTATAGAAGTTACTTTTTTGACAGAAAAAAAAACAGTAAAAAACACCTTGAAATTCTATGACAATATCAAAATGGAAATAAGCACAATTTCTCCACAGAAAATATACATTTCAATTAGTTTGCACTACTTTTAAAATGACAGAAAAATGACCATTCCATTTAAAAGAAGTTTACAGTCTCAAGCTACTCCATTAAAACATAACACATCTAGCTTTAAAATAAGTTTCCTGAGGAGGAAAGTAATACAAATACAAGAAAAATGGGGAAGTTTTCCCCCTATGGGAACTTACCTGCCCAGCAAAGGAAAGCAGAAACTGACTGCTGATCCTCAAATACCTCAGACGAACATTCTAATTGGTGGCAGTAAAGCTCTGGAGAGCTTCACATCCAAAATTGTCTTTCAGTCGTCTCAGCTCAATCTGTTTGTCAGTATAGGCACATGTAAGGTGCCCTGAAGCTTTGGAAGATAGCCAGCTGTTATATATTTGGCCGTATATAACCCATATAGCTAAGGCTACTGCAGTGGCAATCAACATGAAGAACATTAATGACTGTCTGTAAGATTCTTAGACAGCTGGAAAAGATGATACTGAAGAGCACATTTTGAATGTTTATTTATTTTATTTTTATTTATTTTACATTTGTTAACCGGGCTAGTCCAACTGGATACATGTCCATTTTCAGTGGAGGCCCGGGGAGAAAAGCTCCGCTATCTACTACTTGACAAATATATAATGCAAGAATATACCAATAACCCACGCCTGGGTGTGGGTAATGCAAATTACCTCAATTGCAGGCGAAAGACATGCAAATGAGGTAGATATGCGATTCAGGAAACCCGAACCTGCCGGAGTAAGAGCAGTGTTATTTGCAGAAATGTACTCAGTTGACAACTGAGTACCATTCTGCAAATAGCAAAACGGAGCCGTGACAGCTCCAAATAAAGGTTGCATCCAGTGCAGGAAGCATGCCAATGGCAAAATATACGGCCATGTGAAATGTTTCCTGATGCAATATGAAAATAATAATATATTTTTTTTTTTCGCCGATTTCTGATGTTTAAGTGTAGCGCAGCACCGCGCAAACGGGGTGCACTCTAAAACCCAGAATACTAAAAATTAAAAGCCACAGTTGTGGATTTTATTGAAATTGTTAATGTACAATGCAAGGGAATGGCAGGCTGAAGACAACATGGCCACCTAGTAGAGGTTGCTAAGGGGGAAAGCTCAGTCTAAGACATGTAACCAAGCATTAGTAGGCAATCCTATGTAAATGAGCATTAGGATAGTGAATCGCAAGTTTACATAGCAAATGAGCACAGTCAGTGGAGTGTAGGATTAGGATATGGGGAGTAACAGAGTGGAAGATAGGTGACATCATGAGGGGGGTATGTATGAAAGAAGTGAAGCTCATTGGAGCAGAGTGGCATGTGTCAGCTGTCATTCACACATCATGGAAAGAGGTATGTCAACAGGTAGGCTAGGGAAAGGCAAGAAATGGAAGGTGTATGCGGTGGATAACACCAAAGTTTCTTGCTGAGTGGGTATGCTCGCGTGTGCGCGTGTGTAAACCCGAGTAAAACAGAGTGCGCGCGTGTAAGCGTGAGTGCACGCGTTTAAGCCGGAGTAAGCATGTATAAGGCTGTTTAAAGAGTTGTAAGTGCGTTTGCGCTGGTGTGCACGCGCTTTAACCCAAATAAGCAAGTTTTAGTCCGTGTAAGCATATGTGCGTGCGTGTGAGCTGCTGTGTGCATGTTTGCGCTTGTGTGTGCGGCGCTCCCCCCCTGAGGAAACAGAAAGGAAAAAGGAAGCACAACAAATAGTAGGAAACTACCAGGGAGTACTAGCAGAGCTAGCAGGTGAAGACAATCAGAATCAGGCAATTACACAGGCAGTACACTAGCCCAGCCCAGCCTAGCACTTAAAACTCTGCAAAAACCAGTCCATTATATTTCTCACAACAGACACTGCAGTAAGCTAATAGAAGTGAAAACTGAAAAAGCTTTACTGAGACAAAGAAATGTTAGGGGCTGCCATTGCTGTTAAAGGCGACATATGCAACATGATGAGGGTGGTGACAATGGAAATGCTGCCGGACAACCCACAGTGAGGAGACGGAGAAGAGTGTACAGGCCCAGGATAACCTACCAGGGGCTACATGAGCTGGAGATAGTGGAGCACTATAGAGTTGACAGAGACCTCCTGCAGCAAATTGTTGAGCTGTGCAGGCCACACCTCACACACAGAACCAACAGAGGGGAACCCATCCCAGTGGAAACCAAGGTATGTGTTGGCCTAAGAATATTAGCAACAGGTACATTCCAGAGACCAACTGGTGATATGATGAGGATATCACAGGCATCAGCATCCAGGGTACTACACCAGTTCCTGGATGCCATGTCAGCACATGTCGGTGATCATGTATATTTCCCCAGTTCCCGTGAGGTATTGGCCAGCAATATGCGTCTCTTCCAGAAAATAGCAGAATACCCTGAGGTAGTGGGTGCAATAGACTGCACGCACATACGCATCAAAGCACTAGCCGGCGAGTGGGGTAGGGTCTACTTCAACTGCAAGGACTTCCCCAACATCAACTGCCAGGTCTTCTGTGATGCCCAGGGCATAATACTGAATGTGTGTGCAGGCTGCCCTGGAAGCTACCATGATTCCCATATCTGGCATCTGACGCAGCTGTACCAGACATTTGCCAATGGGGACATCCCACATGTTCACCTAGTGGGGGATGCTGGCTATGCACTGGAGCCGTGGCTGATGACACCCATCAGAAACGTACACACACCTGAACAGGAACGCCATAATGAGGCACAAACACGTAATGTAATAGAGTGTGTGTTTGGGCTGCTCAAGTCACAGTTCCGGTGCCTGGAGACATTTGGTTTAGCCTTGCAGTACTCACCAACTACATGTACCCAAATTGTCATGGTATGAGCTATGCTACATAATATGATCCTGCGAAAACAGCTGCAGCAGGACTGGGCCAAACAGCCCCCCACCATTGCCAAGGCCATCACAGGCAAAGCATGACTCAGAGGAGGAACAACCTGAGCCTGCCCCAGTAGGCAGAAGGAGTGTGCCCAGTATGCTTTGACCTTGGCAAAGAGGCAATGCATAGCACATACACTGGCTCAGTAGGAACTCTGGAAATTATACCTCTCTCCGACTCGCACATATAGTAAAAGGGATGCCTAAGTTGACACTACCTGCTTTTGAACATGTACAGGGAGTGTAGTATGTGCATTCGACATAAGCAGCCCTGCAGCACCACCTAAGGCAAGATTGCCATGTGTTAAGCAATATAAAGCAGTGCTAAACAGCATTTACCACCATGTAGTATATGCAAAAAAAATTGCACACACCAACTAGCACAACTGTGGTCAATGTTCAGTAATATTGGGCAACGACCAGCAATGTTGGTGAATATTGAGCAATGTCAGACAAGCCTGGTCTAAGTAGGGCATAGCTGAACAAAAGCCAACATGCTCATATTTGCTTAACTGGCCCTTAAGCAGTCTGGTCTGCTCAGTATGAAAATATAAAGCAGTGATGGGCCTCGAACCCAGGATACTGTGCACTATAGCCAAAGCACTGAACTACTAAACCATGTCAGCCTGTATGAAGGAATGTTGATAAGTCTATGCAAAGTATTTCATGGAAACCCTGCAGGCACAGCATAATCCTTGTCGAGTTATGACACAAAGGTGAGTCCTGCATTGAGAACAGAACCTGACTTCCAACACACACAGTATAAATGTTAATATCGGTCATGTTCGCACACATCAACAAATGTAGTGGACCTCAGATAGCAACAAACTGAAAGGTCACACTGGGCATGCTCACACAATTGAATAAATGAGACAAATGTCAGGCAACAAAACACGGAATGGCAGAACTGGGCAGGCTCACACACTTAGGCCATGTCTGAGTACAGGAGTAGGCCATGCATATCTTGCAGTTGCATGTGTTAACCCAGGAACCTGTCACTATACAGCAATCCACCCTGTGCACACAGTTATATGACAACAGACACATCTATAATATAGTGGAACCCTGTCATAATCAAATAGGCTCTGCAGATACCAAAGTTGTTCATAGAAACTGGTAAAGCAAAGATGATAAAGAGAAATAACAGCAGCAGTCCCACCAGTACACCAGATAAACGCTCTTGTTCAGCGAGAGACAAAGGTAACTGCATAAAACATATCAGGACAAGAGCGAAGCAAAAATCTTTCAGCAATTTTCCTTGACAAAGCAGAAGTCCTTCAGCAAATTTCCTTTTGTAAAACTTTTATTGTTAAGAACCGGTCAGAGAGATTAGCGCTTTCACCCAATAGAGCTTCTTCAGATCGATATAACTAAGACCAGTAAACTAAAACATTTAAATACATTTCAAAACCTCAGCCAGCCTATCATAGCCACAAGCTAATTAATCAATTAAAAAATATTTGTGTAAATAAAAATATACACTTACATAAACATTCTGAGCAAAGCATCCCATAACAAAGCAAAAATGAAAGTTACTCAGACATCATATTATTGTAGGTGCATATATATAATATATACAATAAGATATAAATGTATAATGCAATCATGGTGGAGATATCACTAAGTACTAGTTTCCAGATTCATAATTAGCAACAATACATATAAAAATGTGCACATATAAACATTTAAATCATAGCATAAAAGATAAAAGTATATAAGGATTATTATTCTATAAATATGAATAATATATGGGTGGCTATTGGAACTTAATATTCCTATGTTTCTTAAGCATCGGTTTAATAGAGGCTCTTTCATTCAGCCCATGGCCTCTGTCCGCCCTCAACCTAATAATCCAGTGGCTTTCTTTGCTTTCAGTATGATTTCTAATGTCCCCACCTCTTACATTGGGCAGTATTGATTCTAAGGCCCTAAATTTGAAAGTGTGTCCCTCTCCTAGGTGTGCTACATGCTTAGCTAGAGCATTATGTGGCGATTTCTTAATTATGTCATATAAGTGCTCTCTAATTCTCTCCCTCAATTGCCTGTTGGTTTTACCAACATAAAAAGAGACACAGTTCTGGCACACTGCCAGATATACTATATTCCTGATCTTACAATGTGCACTTACTCGTGTATCAAAACTGATATGTAAATCTGGGTGCCAGAATTCTTCTTTAGTATCTATATAGACACAATGATTACAATCTCCACACGGTTGTGTGTGTCTGCCCTTCACAGCCTGTTCCCTATTCTTAGGATAACAAAGCATCCTTTTCAAGTTATACTTGTTTTTAAATAGAAACCTTGGTTCCTCACCCACAATTTCTCTAATTCCTTTGTCCACACATAGGATAGGCCAAAACTTCTGTATAATATTTCTAACTGCTGTATGATCTGATGTATATGAAGTTGAAATCTTGACACAGGACCCCTCTTCCCTGTTCAATCTACCCATCATATTTGTTTGTGATCCAAAATATGGGGCTGCTGTTCCTAATCTTAAACTTGCTATATCTACCAGATTGTATTCAATCTCTGATTCCCTATAACCCCTATCAATAAGTTGTTGCTTCACACTCACTATTTCATTTGCAAATCCTGTTTCTGTTGCATTCAACCTAGAAGCTCTCATACCTTGCCCTTTTATAATATTCCTAAAGAAATGAGGTGGTTGCATACTAGTCCTCATCAATAGGGTATTGTGGTGACATAGTTTCCTATAGACCCCGGTGTTGAATAAACCACATTCCATTTTCTCTATAAATAAATCCAGGAATACTACCTTCTCCTTAGAATACTCAATGGTGAACTTCAAAAAACCTGTTAGACTATTCATCAGGGTATGAAAGGACAATAACGAATCTTCATCTCCTGTCCACAAGATAAAAAGATCATCAACAAAGCGGCGGTAGAAGGCTACATACTTCCTAAAATCAGCCATTTGGAAGAGTACCTCCTCTTCCCAATATGCCAAAAACATATTGGTATAACTGTTGGCGCATGGTGTCCCCATCGCCACACCATCCTGCTGTTTATATAAATCACCTTGGAATAGAAAGACATTATTCTCCAGAATAAGTTCTAGAAAATGGGCTAACAAGTCTATTTGAACTATTGTATAATCACTGTGTGTACAAAGGTATTTTGATATATAATCTATGCCCAAATCATTGGGTAAAACAGTAAATAATGACTGTATATCCATGGTGACTAAGAGTGAGTTGTACAGCCCAGTATCAGTATTCAAGCATTCATACAGCTCTAGCAAAAACTGTTTAGAATCTTTTAACACTATATTATTTCTATTCAGAACCAACCGTAGATGTTTTTTGACATATACAGAAAGGTGCTCTGTCACCCAGCCCTGCCCAGACACAATGGGTCTCATAGGGGAGTTATAGGGATCTTTATGTATTTTTGGAAGTCCCTGAATTTCTGGAATTAGAGGGTTATTAATGTTAAGGTATTCATATAACTCATAGTCAATGGTCTTACCCATGTACATATCAAGCAGGGAGTTAGATACGTAATTAATTGTATCCTGTACAATTTGCCTATCGATCTTTATATAAAAGTCATCTCTTAGTAATTCATACATAGATCTATGATAATGCTCGGTGTCCATGATGACTATACGGCCACCCTTATCGGCTGGTCTAATAATTATAGATTTTAAAGTCTGCAGATGTTTCAGACTTTGTCTTTCTCTAAAAATGAGATTCCCTTTCGATCTAGTTTTCTTAATATAATTCCCTTTATAATAGTCAAAAAGGTCATCCTCAGTCATTCTTAAGTATGCTTCTAGCAAAGGGTGATGATTAGGAACATAACTACTTCAACTTTTGAATCTATTTAAATGCTCTTGTTGAGCATCAGTTGTAAAATTATTAACATCCTGATTTTGAAATTGTAATTTAAGCATCACATTTCTAACAAACATCTTCATATCAACTATTGTATCAGTCAAGTTACTGATAGTACTTGGAATGAAATTCAAGCCTTTATTGAGCAAATTCTCATCATCCTTAGTCAATAAATAGCTGGAAATATTGTATACCAGTGCCCCTGCTTCTGTCATGTCATGTTTGGATGAGTCAACAACTATGTTCTGTACTGTGTCCACATCTTCTTTATAGTCTGATGTGGTGCAGTTTCGTCAGACATTTTCCTTTTTTGCCGACCCCTGCTCATAGATCTGGCTCTCCTTGGTCCTTTCTCTTTGCGGACAGGTAAAGGAAAAGGGAGGGGGTTCTCCTACCCTATAACTTTGCTTCATTAATGTCTCTCTATTCTTAGGTCTAATGACCTGTTCACTCCCTAATTGTTGTGTGATAAGAGTATTTTTATTCACTTGTACCTCAGGGTATAGATTATAGCTAGATGGTTCTTTATCTATACAGTCTATAGTTTCTAAAGCATCATGCATAATGGCTGCATTACCAACAGAATCTCATATGTCCAAGGACACATTATCATTATTAGAAATAAGACCAATATTTACACTCACAACAGGTTCATTTAGGACATTATTCACAATGCATTTATTAGATTTATCAACTGAGCGTTTGTCCTTCATCACTGTATTAACATTATTAACATTAGAATGTCCATTAGATCTAAAGTCATCCATTCTTTGTATATTATTTCTCATATCAATAGTATCTTGGCCATATTTAGGCCAAACAAAGACATGGCTGAGTCTAAAATCTTTAGTATCCCTCACAATCTTGTTCCGTTTCTGCTGGAGTAATTTGCGCTCAAACGCAGATACTCCATCCAGAAGGCTTTCAAACAACGGTTCAGCAATGCTATTAGAAAAGGTATCAAAAATAAACTGTTCTTGTCGTTTAATTTTAGCAGTTAGCAATGTCTCTTCTGGTTCGAAAAAATCAATAAGCAGCTTAAGGTACTGTTTGCTTACCCCAAGATTAATCTGCTGCCATTTCGACAGCAGTTCAGGATGATGCTCTCCCTGGTTGGGCATATTTAGCACCCAAAGACCTCTCGGTACTATCTGTTTCTCTAAACAACGCTGAAAGTGTAATCGCTGCACCTGCAGACATTTCAAATGAAGGAAATCCTTCTCAAGATCATCTAACACTTGTTGTAACCTTTCAAGGTCCGCCATCTCTTCTCTATCATTATCAATATGTTCCACGGCACCTAGTTACCAGGAAGTGACCTTCGAGCAGGTCAGATACTGTTCGAATCTTTTACGTAGCGCAGTCATGGATCCGTGGTTATCACCTCGAGGATCATAGTTCAACTCGATATCAACTGCATCTTGCATAATTTTGCTTCTGGTGATGGTGTAACACAAAATTAAGAGAAATAACAGCAACAGTCCCACCAGTACACCAGATAAACGCTCTTGTTCAGCGAGAGACAAAGGTAACTGCATAAAACATATCAGGACAAGAGCGAAGCAAAAATCTTTCAGCAATTTTCCTTGACAAAGCAGAAGTCCTTCAGCAAATTTCCTTTTGTAAAACTTTTATTGTTATGAACCGGTCAGAGAGATTAGCACTTTCACCCAATAGAGCTTCTTCAGATCGATGTAACTAAGACCAGTAAACTAAAACATTTAAATACATTTCAAAACCTCAGCCAGCCTATCATAGCCACAAGCTAATTAATCAAAAAGATGATAAAGACCTGCAAACAGTATCAGCAATAAACATTGTGCATCTTGAACATTAGCATAGGTTCAGAGGTCGATACGAGGCTATCTGCCCTAAGGCATGTACAAGCCTAGCCAGAGTGTGTTTGGCATTCGCGACCCTGTCAGATTACTACACTGTGTGCATGAATAGTAGGTCACACAAGATAGCCCATGTATGTTTAGGCTAGTGTGCCGCTGTCTAGCAGGGACACAGAAGATATCCCAGGGGTAAACATACGATTACCCATACAGTCGTCAAGATGTCTCCTGTAGGTGTTCAGTGGGTGGCTCTGCCTATGTGAAACTGGGATTACATTCTGGAGTGGGTGGAGTCTCTGGGATAAGAATCTGTCCCTCCACAATGTCCTATTAATATCTGTGCTGAGGTATACGTCCCTGGAGTGTGTAGCGCCAAGGGAGTCGGATATCATGAGGTGGAGCATGTCCAGTAATTCTGGGTTGGGTATATCTGTAAACAACAGGCACACATCATATCTGAGTAGGTGGTAAGTGACTGAGTAGAGCTGGAGTTACTGCATCTGAACTGTCCAGGGCATCTGTGTGAGTCCCTAGATCTGCTTGATGAGGAACTTCCATGGCCAGTACAGTTGTTGCAGGTGACGGGTAAGGTACACCCCAAATGTGGCATTGTAACCAAGCATGGATGTGATGAGTATAGGGGCACAATGACCTCACTCGATCTAGATGTGAAACCATATGGGATAAGGTGGCCCGCATAGAAGGTGCGTCCAACCACTTTGGCAACGTGAATGTCAAAGGTGACAGTACAAACAAGTCATGTCCCCAAACCCCGTACAACTCCTACCGTATGTAATGGAGTACTACCTATGTGTAATGTGTGGGCATGTTGTTATTCCCAAAGGGGATGACTATGCAACTAATGGCATTTAGCTGTAGGCCATGGCTCAGGCACCAGTCATCCATCTCTGTGAGACCCTGTTTGAGTATGCATGTGGCAGCTGGAGAGTTGATCATGGCACCCAGTTTGCAGTCAAGTGTAAACATGTTCAGCCATATTCCCCCTGTGGTAGCCTGTACATCAGACAAATATATACTGAACAAGTGAGGTCCCAGGACCGAGCCTTGTGGGATGCCACGTGTAACTGGTGTATAGTCAGACATGGCACCTGCAATTCTGACCATATGGGTGCTATCCCTGATCCAGGTATCAATCCATCGTGTGAGATATGTGTCCATATCGACCCTGGTGAGCCTATGCATAATGGCCCAGTAGGTTATTGTGTTGAAGGGTTTTGCAAGGTTCAGGTAGGCTGTGTGGACAGCCGTCCCTATGTCGATGGACCTGTTAGCCATTTAAAGAACTGAACAAAAAGGCAAACAAACAAACTAGGAATCAGGAGAACCAAAGGCTTAGCAGAATACGTTAAACAGACAATTTATTGAATTAGCGCTTTCGGAAACAAACAGTGTTTTTCCTTCTTCAGACAAAATACAACCATTTTGAAATGCTTATAAATAAAACATAAAATGCCAATTAACTAATTACTGAAACTGAATAACAAGTTTTAAAGTGACAGGTCCTACTTGGTAGGCTTTTACTAACCAATAAGTTGTAACTTGAGAAAATACATTGTAACTTGAAAAAATACACTTTGGTGACAGAATCCTAACTAACACTTCCTAATACATATAAAAATAAATGTGAGTGTAAAAAATACGACTAATAAAAATTGTTATTAATCTAATTATAATAATAGTTAGGATTCTGTGACCAAAGTGTATTTTTTCAAGTTACAATGTATTTTTTCAAGTTACAACTTATTGGTTAGTAAAAGCCTACCAAGTAGGACCTGTCACTTTAAAACTTGTTATTCAGTTTCAGTAATTAGTTAATTGGCATTTTATGTTTTATTTATAAGCATTTCAAAATGGTTGTATTTTGTCTGAAGAAGGAAAAACACTGTTTGTTTCCAAAAGCGCTAATTCAATAAATTGTCTGTTTAACGTATTCTGCTAAGCCTTTGGTTCTCCTGATTCCTAAACGTTTAAGACAAAAACAGCAAAACAAACCTTTAAAAAGAAAACCACGAAGGAAGCTGAGTGCAGAAGTAATAAATGTTCCAATAAGCAGGCGATAGCTTTTCTCCTGATTCCTAGCCATTTAAAGAACACAAACAGGTTCAAGAGGCAAGATCTGCCCACAACAACGCTGAAATGTGTAGGACACAGTGTCTGTAGGTTCCCGATGTCTATGTGTATGAGTCCCATGACAATACACTCCATAGCTTTGCAGAACAGGCTACTTAGGCTTATAAGGCAATATTGTCTGTGGTCCATTGCGGCACCAACTCTGTGGAGCGGGACCACTGTCTCTGTACGCCATTCCTTGGGTACATATCCTGTGGTAACTCCGATATTGAACAGTGATGTAATGTGAGGGTTGCGTCTGTCATGATGCTCATGTAAGATGCAGGCTGGGACACTATCTGGTCACATTGATACTGTGATGTATGCTTTGGGGAGGGCAGCACTCACCTGTTACTGTGTGATGTCAGGGAGGTTATACTCTGTTGGGATTGATATTTGGTCCTTAGCGGCGGATGGGTGGGAGACATCTGCACTGAACTTTTTTCCAGGATGTTGGCAATGCCAGTGGGTTCAGGGTAGGTTTAGTCAATATGCAGTAACTCACAGCATATCAGTGAGTGTCCATCCAGGTTCCTGACATAACTGAAGAAGGCCGTGTGATAGTCCTAAGTGTCTGTTGCAATGGTCTGGTAGAAGCGGCCCTTAGAAAAGTTCACGAGTGATTGTAGCTGTCTGCTAGTACAGATCACAGATGCCTTCCCAGTCTAGGATTGTGCTCTATCATGTAATAGCTGCCTCCTGACGTTGTACAGCTTATTAATGGCTACCAGACAGATCCCCTGCCATTGGAGTAGTGAGTCCTGTTGTTATTTGGGATAACACAATGCATGCAGTCCATTAGGTGTCCATAGAATGTGTATGTAAAGGATGCAGCAGTGTGAGCTGTATTTGCCACTGTCTCAGGGTCTCTGAAGGATACCACCTTGCTTCGGTGGAGTGAGACATTGGCTCATGAGAAGTTCACCAAGATTACCCAGGATGGGTGTGTGGAGGATATATGCATGTACAGTGAGATACATGTATGTTCTGACCCTACCAATGAGGGGTATATCACTGGTGTGGAACATGGAGTCCCCATGTTGGTGATGATCAGGTCCAATATGTATTCCCCCTTGTGGCTGTGCTGACTGGTTGTGCCATAGCATATGAGTCTACAAATTGTAGCGACTGTTGGGTGAGGGTGTCGGGGCTTGAGTAGTATCCCCAGGCAATATTTGTGTATATGAAGTCACACAATATAATGGTGTTTGTGGAGACCTTCATATTCTCCATAGTTCCCACAAAAGCCGAGTGTGGTTCCTGAGTTTAGGAGTGTGTTCTGTAGCAGGCAACAAACTGAAAGGCAGTATTGCACAATGGTAGTTGTATATGTATGGTCTGTGATGCTTTGTGCAGTGCTACTAATCTGGAGGTGTGTGTATCTGTGATGTATATGGATACTCCCCCTAGTTGTGTTGTCTGTTCCAAGTCTTGTTGTCAGACAGCATGGTATGAAACATAACCTGGTAGTGCTGGTGTGCATAAGCGAGCCTGAACCAGGCATCTGTCAGTGCACAGATATCGCTATCCTCCATACTGAGGAGAGTCCTGAGTGGCCGCAATATGAGGTTAACACAACTGTTGTTGGGCAGCATTACCCTTAGTTTCATTTAACCTGTAATGTCTATGGAGGTGGGTTTGTCTTCTGAGCCCTGCTTAAAAAAGGCACTATGATGGTAGCAAGAGCCTTAGCCAGCCTTTCAAAGTCCAAGGGTGACAGGTGCAAGCTGTCCATAGTGAAGCTACGTGGCATGTTGAGCATGTCACCATAGGCTGACAGACACTGTATCCCCTATGAATTAAACAAATTTGTTAGG
This sequence comes from Protopterus annectens, assembly GCF_019279795.1. Taxonomy (NCBI): domain Eukaryota; kingdom Metazoa; phylum Chordata; order Ceratodontiformes; family Protopteridae; genus Protopterus; species Protopterus annectens. Next base: position 1,674,531,148 of record NC_056726.1, read on the forward strand.
CAACTGTTAAATGTGATATGTGTGTCCATATACTGTGACATCATAACTGGTGGGTGTAAGATGCTAGACAAGGTCAGAGTCATACTGGCCTGGGCTACATGATCAGAGTGTTCCTCCATGTATCATGTCATGTGGTCCAGGGAGTAACGTCTGAGGTTATACACACCAGCATGGACAATGATGGTGCCAGTCCTGTACTTGCTTTGGAGTGACTTGACTGCCTGTGTTATGCGGCAGATCCTGGCACCCAACAGACATCCCAAAGTGACTATTCCCTTGTTAGGGCTGGTGAATGGTGCATCAGTGTGTCTGACAATAAGTGTCGCCTATTACAAGTGTATTAGGTGTGTTGTTTAGCCCGAAGGGCAGTAACTGTGTGGCACACTGACATTGTGAATGATGTGATATGTGGGTATTGTAGTGGGGTAGCAGGTGTGTGTGTGTGTGTGTCTGCTTTGGAGGTCTCTCCTGCTTAGGTAGAGTACATTTACAGCATCCGAGTATGTCTATGTGTGATAATGTGGTTTGCGTGCTGTTGCTAGAGGATAAGTGAGAATGATATGTGGTGTGTGTGGTTACCTTCACCACCTGATAGACTGTGCCTGTCATGGGTCAAGAGAGTTCAGCACCCTGTATGTCTATATAGGTGCATCTCACACATATATCTGAGTTTGTTGGGAGGAGGAGAGGGTTGTCTGTGTGCATGAGACAGATGTGACATTGTGTCAATATCCCAATATCCGCCAGCTGGACTGAAGAGTGCACACGAAACTGACCCCTGGACATGCCAGGATATTATCATGACATACTCAGTAGCCAGATCACAAAGGATCAGTAGGGTGTTAAGCATGTAAAACAGTATAACAGGGATTAGTGCTCATGTTCGTTGGTGTTTTGTAAAGAGTATCTGAGAAGGAGTCCAGACTGAATCATGACACCTCCTTCAGCTATGTCATAAATAGCAATGTACACCCATATATGTACTGAGTCAGGTCCAACTGTACCTGAGTGACAATACCGACATCATGACAGACAGGCCCATATGTACATACCCATCTCCCACTGACAATAGTCCATATCATCATACCAGGAGATATCACATGTAGAATGGATGAGCAGCTACTCCCACTGCCAAAAGCATGGCAGCAAGTGGAATACATTGATTCCCAATATGTGTCATGCACAAACTACAGAACAAACAGATCATGCACCTGAACAGTCAGCTGAGCCTCACCCCTACACTGGATGTGGAACCGTTGAATGTGTCACAGCTACATATGGCACTCCCCAGAAGTGTTGCTGCACAATACACCATGGGAAGTCAAGTCCAGTACGCCTATGAAGTCTGATCTACAAGGTCATGGAGTCCATTATGGTTGCAGTCATAAACAGAACTATTGGAAGCTGACGTACACACAACCCTACCAACTGTGGTATGTTTGTGTGTGAATCATGGTTCCAAAACATGCTAGACTGTTTGCAAGGCAGCCACCTAGGACATACATCAATGAACACATCTACGCATGTATCACATAGACTTTGAATAGCCCTTTATCAACATCCCAGACACATGTAGTATCCACAAAACCAACATGCTGTGCATAAATATATGTTGACATATGACAGAATGTCAATGTGTCCACAGATAGATCACACAAGGTAAGGATTCTGAGGTCTTGTTCAAGCTGTTGACACCTGCTGACCCACATGGACCATTCCTAGAATGGCATAAAACAAAGTGTACACACATCACCATGTCCAGTCTGATGATGTTACCATCCTATAAATACAGCAGGAGAAAGGAAACCAGCCAGTACAGTAAATAGTGTGCCATGTTAATGCGTCTCTCTCTCTCTAGTATCATAACATAGGTAGGTAGGGGTTTGAATCCTACAAGCAGTGAGTGTGTGTATGTGGGGGGGGGGTGTATGTGTGCAGTTTCCTTTGAGAGATGTTCCCTTTTTAGAGACTGGGAAAACTCAATAAAAGAGTACATTCCCCTTTGGAAATTCTGATGATGTCACCATCCTACAAATACAGCAGGAGAAGGGAAACCAGACAGTAAAGCAAATAGCACACCATGCTAATGCATCTTTCTCTAATATCATAACATAGTTAGGTAGGGGTTTGAATCCTGCAAGCAGTGGAGGGGTGTGTGTATGTGTACAGGTTCATTTGAGAGGTGTCCCCTTTTTGGAGACTGGGAAAACTCACTAAAAGAGGTACATTCCTCTTTGGAAAGTCTGATGATGTCACCATCCTACGAATACAGCAGGAGAAGGGAAACCAGCCAGTATATGTGTGCAATTGTCTTTGAAAGGAGTGCCCTTTTTGGAGACTGGGAAAACTCACTAAAAGAGATACATTCCTCTTTGGAAAGTCTGATGATGTCACCATCCTACAAATACAGCAGGAGAAGAAAAATCAGCCAGTAAAGCAAATAGCGTGCCGTGTTAATGCGTCTCTCTCTAGCATCATAACATAGCTAGGTAGGGGTTTGAATCTTGCAAATGCTGACTGTGTGTTGGTCAATGCGGTGTGGGTTTTGCTTTTACTATGGTATGACATAGTATGATTACAACAGTAAGTGCATTGCACACATCAGGTATCTGTGTGGCAAATATATATGTGTACATGTCCCCTCAATCACTACATAGGTGTGAAGTCTGCATACTACATGAATACATTTGTTTCCATTGACAGGTTGTGCCGCTGCTTCTCAGATCGTAGGTCACATATGTATGTATGTGACAAGGCATCCACTGTCATGTTCTGTGGCCAAGGTCATCTGTGGCACACACACACACCCATGACAGTTACTTAAGAGTAGTGTGAGTGAGGGTATATGCCTGGGGTATGTCAGACATGGCCATACACAACAAAGACTGCCAAGAATGGACAGTCTTTATAGGTGTATGACTGCCTTGTGGATATGCATTCAGGCCTCTTATGTCTTATGTGATACACCTTGGAACTCCACAATACCTATGGATATGTGGATACCAAGGGACACATGACATAACATGAGGCTGTATGTACACATTGGTACCCAACATACATGTTGAGGGTTACCACCTGTGTGGTACTGACAGGATAGTATGTATAGTACATGAGGATGTCTTTGCCATAGTCGGCTTACAGCTGTACAGCATGTATCAGACAACAGGTATCTGTCTGTATGATACCCTTGTGTAGGATATGCATCCCATCCAGAGAATGCATTGTAGGCCAATCCATGCATTTCCAGATTTGGAAGGACACATCCCTAGTGTGTCTGCATGTACCTAACGGGGCTATATGCCAAACAGGTGTGGTCACAGGAATGGGTGGCGGTCATTACCACTGGTTAGTGTTATAGTGACAATACATACTCAGACCTAACAGTGGTGTAAACAATGTTACATTGACAATCAGAGCTTTGATGCATAATGTCTGCTCAGATATACCTACAAGGATGTCATTACACTTCCTTGTTGACAACTTGCTATTATTGCTAGACTGCTATAGTGTCACCCTGTGCATCAGCAGCATGTTAGCCTGTCCCTCCATCAATGATGCAGATGACAGGAGGTGACACAGGTATCATCATATGCACAGGGTGTTTTGTTGTCTGCCAGAGCCTGAAATTGACCCATCCAATCGACATGTCTGTGTGTGTGTGTGTGTGTGTGTGTGTGTGTGTGTGTGTGTGTGTGTGTGTGTGTGTGTGTGTGAGGGACAACAGTACAGCATGGGCCAATGTTGATATAATGTGTGTGTGTATGTGTGAGCCCTAGTTGTTTGGTTAATGTGTGTGTGTCTGCATGCACACAGCTCCACGATGTGGTTGCCATATATGGTAGTTTGTGGAACAGCCACAGACTGTACCTGCTAGGCTGTACAGATCACTGTCTCCGGCCACGGACACAGTACCTGTGCCTGGCAGGAGTGCTACGAACAGTATCGTGTACCAACCCTGACTGGGTACTGTCATCAGAGGCAGAGATATGATGACTGGACCCATGTCCCTGCTGGGACTGGCCAGAGCCACGTGCACGTGGTCTACTGGGATGGTCAATGGACATGCCAGCCCCAGCATTGCTGGGGCTGGTACTGCCACTACGGGAGTGGCTGTGAACTGTGGGCCATTCGTTTCCACTGCCAGCTGTTGCTGGCATGCGTCCGCGTCGACGTCCCAACCATCCCGCATGGTCCTGGCTCATGGAAGACATGTTGTTGAGGGCATCTAATGTCTCCCCCCAGTGTCTGTCAATGACCTCGGTGTAAGTCCGAATGGCACCAGCAAGGTCATGGATGCTGTCATTGATAGCGGTGAATGTGCCCTCTGCGCCCTAAGTTCCTACCTGGTGTACTGTTCCATACGTGCCTGAGCCTGCATTACAGCCCAGAACATACTGGTCATCATATGACCTGTGAGGGCACGCCTGCCAGGGCAATATGACCAGTGGTGCTCCCTCGAGAACCCCTGGACCTCTGCCTATGTGGTATCATTCCGGGTCTATGGCTATGGCTGCTGTGAGGGGATGCAAGTGCCATGGGTACCACACTCTCCTGGTCAATGTCAACTGTATGCTGGCCCTCGCCTATGGCCATTGGTGGTGAGGGATGTATTGACAGTATTTGTGTGCGCATAGATGGGGTTGAACGCTGTGTACTGTCGACTGGCGGACCAACGACAGACCCTGTCAAATCCTCCTGTGCCACAATACATGTGTCATCACCTGGCTGTGGCTTCAGGTTGCCTGCTGCTTTCGCCAACCCCTAACTCAGCACCTGTGAGAGGAAGACAGGAAACACAATTTATGGTCTGCACATGCACACATGCACACATGCACATATGAACACATGAACACATGCACACATGGACACATGCACACATGAACACATGCACACATGCACACATGAACACATGCACACATGCACACATGCACACATGAACACTAATACACACCTCACTACAGCACACACACACACATACCAGCAATCCAACACATACTCTATAGTGGGTGAAGGTGGGTGTCAATATCATAAGGTAGACAGTCACCACACATGTGTCAGCATGCAGAATATGTGTTGCACAAGACCATGCAGTGCAAGTGTAGACACCCCTATTAAATGGCAGTATACATGGCTTTGATGCAACTGTATAGTTGTTCAGTAATTGGCTACACCCTGGAACACAATGTGTACATTGACACAACATTGCTGTGCAGGTATTATCAGCTCTGCAATGTCCTGTGCACCATCACTCACAAGTATACATGCCATTGCTGCATGTGTTATCTGTGTGACACATTATATCCATGTCTGAGTGCAGTGTCTATGTCCAAAGCAGATAATAGTGGGCACGGGTGTAGCACATGCATGCTATGTACACACACAGGATGTGCAGTGCATGTTGATGTGAAGGAATCCCAATGCTTGACATGGCCAGTGTACAGTGGTTATGGTGAGTGTGGGACATATTGCAGATATGTGGGTGCCAGACATGGCATGGCATGCTACATGACTGCAACATTAAACACCACACATATCCAATGTGTGTCAAGTGACCTATACACCCACTAGCATTCCAGGACATATATGTGACACTTTGTTTGGATGGTGACTGCTGTGCATATTGTGTATACTGGCATATGTAAGCACACAGACAACATGCTATGCATATTGTGTATAGGTGCATATGTTTGCACACACACAAAACTGAGGTGCAAAGCAATGACTGCTATGAGTAGTACTGTGGTCACTGTAACTGGATGGGGTGTAGTACCCTGTGCCATCATCAACATGCATCTTGTGGTCACTCACAGCTACTAATGTGTGCAAGACCACCGCCTGGCATGCTGTACCTAAACTGCAGTGCCGTGGCTACGTTCGCAATTACACAGCCACCTTGTACATGGGTGTGTGAGGTGCCCAATAAGGAGCATTGCCTAACATGACTGTGTTATGTGTTGCAGAGTGTTGCACAACCCAATGATAGGCCTCTACCCCTGAGGTACATCATGTGTGTGTGCATGACATGTGGGATACTGAAGTGTGACCTTACAGCGGGTGTGTGGTAATGCCAAATGTAGCATGTTTTCATGTACTGCGTATGGTAAATGTGTTCTGTTGTGTGCAGCTGTAGCAACTATGCATATCCAATGTGCAGTACAGTGTTGCCACAATTGTGTCTGCTGCACTGTGCATTGCATGTGATTGAGGCAGCTACTGACTTTACTGAGATGATTGATGTCTCACAGCAAACATGCACAGCATGCATTATGCCTAGGTGTGTTACGTGTACATGGCCTACACCTCACCTATGACATGCACATTTCATTACCAATATTAAAGTGTTAACACACTCACCAGCATGTATTGTCTGCCCTGCTGTCACACCAGAGGGACCTAGAAGAATATGACATAGTTTGTCAGTGGCCACAACTGTGGCATTGCTACTGTGAGTGTGCTAAATGACAGTGGAACAACAGTCAACAGTCAGAAGTGTACGGATACTATTCCAAATATCAGTATTGCACACGTTATGCAGCACAACTGCTAAACACACAGTACACATCTCACATATGCATATTCTAACAATACAGGTAATGGTAGTCTACAGCTAGGGCGTATTACCTGCATGCTCCATGTCATCCTGCTGGGTGGCTCCGGCCTCCATGATGACACATGTGTGACTCTGTTGCTGCTGTAGGCCAGCAGCCACCACACTTAGGAGCAGCTCCTCCACTCTGGTGAAGGGGGATGTATGGCTGCCCCACCACCTGTGGCAAGCTGTTGCCTATGGACATCAGACGCACGCCACCAGACATGTCTAATTAAATCACTGCAGTGATGGCGTACCTGCTCATATGTCCAGTTATGCATGCCTCTGTCATTTACCCGGCGAACAAGGTCTTGCCACAGTGCAGTACGGTCATGCTGGTGCTGGCTAGCCCTGGAAAAAAGCAGGTTATAGTGCTGCACCAGGCTGTTCAGAATTTCCTGCTCTTCTGCAGCTGAATACGATGGATTATGTTGATGAGCCATAACCCTGGAAGACAATTAAATGATATGTGTGAGCATGTTATGTGGCACACTTAGCATTATGAAGTACAGATATCACTTAACTGCCATATATAGCATTTATCTGTCTATCAGAGGATATACACACATTCAATACCACATATCAGTGCTCAGCCCACAACTGGCTGACAGTGCCTGCAACACTCCATATAACACACCAGTATACACCAGTAGTCGGTACACTGTTTGGGATACAATGCACAACCTCGCCCCGGGGGTATATATCAAGCTAATGCATGAAGAAATATGTCATCCAATGCAATGAATGTCATGTACATTTACAGTATTACTGGTAAACCACCCTAGCCTTTGATGCCATACCCCTACCTAACATATGTGCACGGTTGTTAATATAGCTGGCATACTGCTGTAACAGAGTATACATGTTGCTAGGTACACACACATACCCTGTAACACACATGTCATTGCGGGCATGGGACAGGCATCATTAAACACACATCAGACATACATACAACACACAGATGTATGCCGACACAGATGAGCATTACCTGTGCACCTTAATAGTACTGTGTGCCCGTACTTACAGATACCTATGCCTGTGGTATGTAATCTGTGCAGACTACAGGAAACACACAAGGCAGTGTTACCAGGGACTGTAAACATACACCATACTGTGCTGTTTAGGCCTACAGCTTCAGGTAGTACAACAGTTCATATGTGAGCTGGAGTCACCAGCAGTACCACTTACTGAGCATACATGTATTGCTTCAGCCTACATTGGGACACCACAGTTGTATACAAGGAACTACGTCACAACATATGCCATTGTATGTCTGCATCCCAATAACTAACACACCTTTCTCCGGCTTCACCCTAGGACACAAACTACCATGACAGACACAACCTCACACTAAGCTATCACACCTTTACAAACCTTACACACAGTCACTGTCACACTCATTGCACCTCACATAGCAGGTATTGCACTGAGTACATGTGTGTGTGCATTGTGTCATAGGTATGTAGCACACTATTGGCCCTAAGGCCTAGAGCAGCCTAGCCATATACTATCCTGGCCTTTGACACACATGTAATGTGATTTCACTTGCTCCTGTCCACCAGATACACAGAGGTGATACCCAGGGCATATTACCTATCTCCAAAACAATCATCAGGGGTAGTTATGACATCTGCTAATGAGGAGCCTTGTTTGTTCATGCTGGGTGGTTTAGTCCAGAGTATGGCATATTTGTAGATAGGAACCTGTACCTCCAGCATGTGCTGTTTAGTGAGGTGACAAGGATTAGGGCCCTAGGTCATGTAGCCCGGAGGGATTGTGAGGTGTTGTCATGGTGGTTGGCCGACTGCTATGGGTGTGACATACCTCTGTATGTCCGGCAGTGGTAACCTCTGGGTGGGCGGTATGCAACGCACTCTAGCTGTGGTTTGTGAGTCAGTCTGCATAGACCATGTGTTTGAGGGCAGTATTACTCTTTGTTAGGTATGTCTGTGGCCTTTCCACTTGCTGTAGTTGTCATGTAAGGTACATACCACATGGGGCAGTGTGATGAGTAGAGGGGAACACCGACCTATATTTCCCTAGATGACGCACCTTTTGTGATGACACGTACCACATAGACAGATTACATTACTACTGTTGTCACTGTGATTATCAAAGGGGAGCCTACTGCCCACCTGTGTCCCATGTACCCTTCTGACACCATCAGTGTTAGGCAGGCTACCACCTATGTGGCAGTTACTGCGTAAGGTGTTTTGGAATGGGGTATGGCACTGCGGTATCAACACTGCTGTTCAGTCCATGCACCTGTTGCCGTACATATGATCCCGTGTCTCCCTCACTCTCTCTCTTAGATATATATATATATATATATATATATATATATATATATATATAGATATATATACATATGCATACATACATATATACATATCTATCCATATCTATCCATATCTATACATATCTATACATATCTATACATATACATGCATATCTATATATATCTATAAATATATCCATATATATCTATATACATCTATATATATCCATATATATCAATATATATCTATATGTATCCATATATATCCATATATATCTAAATATATCCATATATATATCCATATATCTATATACACACATATATATGTATATATACATGTATATATACACATACATGTAAACATCCATTGCTGTACATATAGCTGCACATATAGGCACATATACTGCCCACCTTTCATGGTGGGGATGTCAATTATGCAATAGTTGTGAGACATACGGTTATGTAATACTAGTGCACAATGTTGTGCAGAATGCATTCTGCTGTCCTCAGGCCATATAGCTGTTGCAGGCCTCACTGCCTGTAGCTCAGTCCCACAGCGTTTAATCACCACATGACATATACCGGCACTGCTTGCTGTCTGCAATGGCACACACTACAACCTACATACATATGTGCACATAGCAGCCTTCAACAACATACTTATGTCCATCCTTCACTAACAGTTGCAGTATGTCCCTTGCCCTATGCAAATGTGCATGTACATATAGATACAGACTGCTGCCACATATGGATGATTCACAGTATGTAGAGTACCCTTCAGACACATCTTTCGGATGTCACCAAATACATATCTGTTACATACCTTACCTTTGTATTCCTCACCTCCGTCTGTTGTAGGTGTTGTTTTTTTATTTTTTATTTATTTATTTATTTTTTGTTTTGTTTCCTCTGTGTGTTGCTGTTTGTTTTCAGCGTCTGTCTCCTTCTGCCTGTTTGTGTCTGTCTGTCTCTCTCGCTCGTGATCTCTCTCTCTCTCTCTCTCTCCCAGTTGTTACAATGATATTATTGCATGTGTGGACAGCAGATACAGGCTGCTTTTCTAGGTATCTGCACATGTGCATGTGATGGCCTCTGCACCAATTGGTGCCCACCATTTAGTAATTACATGCAGCCTCAGTCAGAAGGTTGGTATATGTCTCATATCTGAAGCTGGGTTGTAGCCAGTGAAATGCATGTTGTACTGAAACCTGACTGTTGCTTCTTCCAGTACACTCTTCTCAGTGTGTAGGTTTACTCACACCTCCTAATGCTAACACTGGATACATGGGAGTATGTACTTTCTTTTCGAATTAGAGAATTAACTGGCATACAGCAGTAGTTATTGCAATGTATTTCTATGGCTTTCCTATTTTCCCTTTACATTCACTCATTGTAATGCATGATATATTTCTTTCAGCACCAAATTATTGTATATCTGCTGTGGTGTAGTGGTACTTTATGCAGACTGGTGAGTCCAAGGTCCTGGGTTCGAGACTGACAAGGTTTTTTTAATTCAGAAGAAAAACACAACAATAAAAACTGAAAAGCCAGAACTCCGGCTGAGCAGCAAAACCAACAGCTTCGTAAAACCTTAAAAATAGTCGTACTCTGAAGCTTAATGTCCTTTAATTCCAAAACGGACAGCCACAATAAATCCACAATACGCAAAGAAAGTACAACGAAAGTACTGTTAAGCGCTTTCTCCCGGCTTTAATACCAGGCTTCCTCAGAACATTTCATTTCCTCTCTCCAATGGGTTTAAATACCCAATTAATAAAATCACATGTTCACAGTTCAGTGACGGAAATTTCGTCATACACCACAAACATAAATATAAATTGTAACATGCTGTTTATTACTTTCATAAGACAATACATAAAACATAAAACTAAATACATGAGACCTGGACTGCACCAAACATTTTTACTAAGGTTTTTTAATTCACTGCTGAGAAGTACAAGGGCCTTGTCATACAGAGTGACTAAGGCACTTTTAAGCAGTTATAAGCAGGTTTGCGTGGCTTTGCGTGATGCTTAGCGATGTTAAGCTTAGCTTAGCTTATTTTATTTTAGTAATACTAAGCCAAACTTGGCTCAGCTTATCATATCTTAGCAATGCTAAGCTAAGCACACACATGCGCACACTGGTGCAAACCCGCTTACTACTCTTTACAAGTGCTTACTCCTGCTAACCCCTGTGCTCATTTCTTTGACAGAAAAGTAAATGGGGAGATAGGAATGTGGTGATAAAGGGTGCACAAAGAAGGGAAGACAGTAGGGTAACCAGCTCGGGATGTACAGGATGGGTGTGGAGAGGGTCCATAGCTTTTTATTTCTTTACCAGCAATAGCTGTGCATATGCAATACATTAGGAGGGATATTTGAAACCTTCCACCCCTGAGAGAGGGGTGAGGACAACTAAGTGTGTTGTACTACCAAGTATGAATATCAAGCACATGCACTGTTTGTGAACTGCTACACTGTCATTAGTACGTTACTCACTTCTGAACAGTTTGTGATTTGTTTGTGTTGACATTATCACAGTCTGCTCAGGACAACTGGACATATTTCACTACTGTTTATGCCTACCTACACTCTTGGTTGTGCCTGACTACATGGGTATATAGTACCTTTGGGTAGGGGTGCAGCAGTGCAGAGTGCATTATTTATTATCGTGTGATGTTTATCTTACTGAACATGCAGAGTTGCTGTGTACCTGTAAGTCTATAAAGGCTAGTAGTCTGTCTGAGTAGCTCCCACCTGTGGACATATCCAGATGATAGACAGAGGTCAGCCTAGTATTCTTTGACTGTGCACCACAGCAGTCTTTTCAGCATCTGAACAATGGCATTGTCACAGGTGGTTGCTACATGGCTACATCCTTTGATATTTCTGTGTTGTACTTCTACATAAGGGCATGCTTGTAGGATTCATTCTACAGCTATTTGCAGAGTGTGTAACAGCAGACAAGCTGATATGCCTGTGTGTTTTTGACTCTTCCAGGCCTCAGATACTCTCACGTATATATTTGAACAGCCGCAGGGAAAGGTACATATAACTGGGATACACCTGTGATATATTTCAGACATTTTGCAGTTCTGACTTTGGGGGATTCAGAGCATATGTATTACTACACCTTTTCTGATGTGCAAGCAGTGTCTACTCTCACTTATTGACATTTGTCATTAAGTGAGATTCCCCACATTTCTGCCTACTGTTAGTACATTTCCCAGGGAGTCAGAGGGGCACAGCTAACATTTGTTTACAAATCAGGGTCATCACTGTAGAGCAGTCACTGTTGAGAGTTCCGGCCTGTGACCTGTGCAAATATGCCAGTGTTTATCCTGCTCTGATACTGTGTGGGGTTTGTAAGGTGCTACTGTAACATTTTTCCCTACTAGCATGGCTGATTCTCTTTTCACAGTCATGTCATGCAATTCCACAACACCTGCTGGTTAAGGCCCACAGAACAAGATTTGTGTTATGCCATTCCTATTTTCCCTTTACATTCACGCATTGTAATGTATTATATATTGCTTTCAGCACTAAGTTATTGTATATCTGCTGTGGTGTAGTGGTTCTGTATGCAGACTGGTGAGTCCAAGTTCTTGAGTTTGAGACTGACAAGGGTATTTTATTTTCCTGCTGAGCAGTACAAGGGCCTTGTCATACAGAGTGGCTAAGGCACTTTTAAGCAGTTGTAAGCGGGTTTGCGTGGGTTTGCGTGATGCTTAGCAATGCTTAGCTAAGCGCACACAAGCTCACACTCGTGCACCCCCGCTAACTACTGCTTAAAAGTGCGTACCCCCGCTAAACCCACACTAATTTCTTTTAAAGAAAAGAAAATGGGGAGATAGGAAAGTGGTGAAAAAGGGGGCACAAAGAGGGAAAGACAGTAGGGAAACCAGCTCCTGATGTGCAGGATGGGTGTAGGGTAGGTCCATAGCTGCCCATTTCTTTACCAGCAACAGCTGTGCATATGTTTGAAATTTGGTGTGAAATTTGAAACCTTCCACCCCTGAGAGAGGGGTGAGGACAACAAAATATGTTGTACTGCCAATTAGAATTATCAGTTTACATGTCCAGCAGACGTGTGTGAATTGGGAAGCTATGTATGGGGCATAATTTTTTTGTGGGAACAGATTGCCCTTTTTTTAAATTTTTTTTTCAGGTGAGAGTGGAATGTGAGTTAATGGAAGTAGGTATATTTGGGGAGGTAGGTTGGGGAGGTAAACAGACAAGACAAACAAGATGCATACAGTGGTGGAATTTGACACATGGGGTGGGTGAACACAATTGACGGGGAAGGATGTTTGGAAATCGCAAGCCCATGAGCCCACAGATGGTAAAAGTGGAACTGAGATCCCACCAATGGGCAGTGACCACTGCATCTTCACAGCCCCGAGGGTGGCTGTGCTGAGGGCTGTGTAGGATGGGCAGGCTCACCTGAGAGATGCGCCACTCTCGCCTCAAGATGGCGTAGGGGATCAGCGACTGAACGCTGGATCTCCCTACGCACCACAGCCCGGACCCTAGCAAGGGTGACAGGTGGCCCTCCTCCGCCCATGCTTGCATGGGGGGGGGAGAAGCCCCATCCCCTGCAGCTCTTCCACCTGAAGGTGGCACAGGACCAATGGAGGAGGGGAGCCCTGGCTGGGAACCAGAGCTGCTGGTGCCAGGTGCACTCGCCAACTGAGGAGGGACAGGTGGGACTACTGGGACTGACCATCCCATATGTTCTGTGATTAGGTGTGTTTAATTACAACAAAAACAACAGCATTCCAGATTAGTTGTAACAGCATGCAGTAATATTCCCATTAACCCAACACACCAAGGTTCCAACAGTTGAACAGCAAACATAACACATGCATATATTGAACGACAGTGAATATTCCAACAGCATGCAGGGATGTTTGGTAGCAACAGGGCACCATGAACATGGTGTTTGAACTGGGCACATGCATCAACATCAATGCAAATATTTATAAAACAATAGGACATATGTCCCAACAAATGTTTAAGGTTACACATACCCATTGAGGTGTGGAATTGCATGGTTTATGCACATACGGTAGGGTGTAGAAAAAAACATGGTTAACATCTTATAATGACCTTTTAGTCTACACTACATTCCCAGTGACTGCAAGTGTATATCCCCTACCTGTATTATTACACTTGCCACCATACATTAGGTTGTGTCATGGGTTTGGTTAATTCAATATATGCCTGACCTATATCTGACATACTAACTATCCAGGATGCAGATGCTACTGCTACATATTTCTTGTTTGCATTTATATTTCTTTATCTACATATCTGGGGTGTTTTCACATGACATTTTCACTTCGATTTGTACAGAACCCTGCATTTCTTGACACACACTCACATTTCTGGTGAATAATTACATGCTACATGTGTGCCAGGTTTACTTATTCATGCCAGCCAGTAACTGACTATTCTGGACAGTATATATGTTTCACAGCTACTAGCACTTCCATCACCCACTTTATATGGGGCTGCATAACTCTGGGTGGCCAGCACATTTTCAAACAGTAGTGTTTGTATAATGCAAGGGTACAACAACATTTCAGACTCTGTGACACAGACACACTCTGGGTTTTAGACCTTTATTAATGACATTGCACAGTTTTCCACAGGCTCACTCCTTTATTTGTTTTAATGGTGTTTATGGCAGACATGTTCAAGACATATTATACCTTTATTAATAGGTTAGAACAATCTTTTTTCAGGCTCACTCACTTATGTTATATGACAGTGCCTGCAGAGATATTATTCCAGACATATGTTACCTTTCTTAATGGGTTACTACACTCTTTTCCTGCCTCACTGACGTTTTTATCTGACAGTACATGCAGAGGACTTATTCGGGCAATTCTATGGCTGTTTTATTGGACTACAACGCTTTCTTTCATGCTCTCTCCCATATTTTATATAACAATACATGCAGAATAATCACTAACCTGCCTGGTGGTGCAGCCTTAACAGCCTATCAGCATAGGCTTCCTGATTCGTAGCACAGTCACCTGCAGCTGTAAAGTAAATGAAGGGATATTAAGACATACCTATCCATTATACATACTCCATTATCAATTCTTACATACTGCATTCCATGGCTACATACTCAGTTGTGGGACATTCTGCATCCCATGGGCCTCCTGTATCCACTGGTTCAGGTGGTCCTGCTTTCATCTCTTCGGGTCTGCATGGTGGTGATGGACCTGTTCACCAGTCTGAGGAACGCCTGTGGCACTGGTGAGGTCATGAGCTAACCGGTTCCAAGCCTCTGCCTTGTACTCCTTCCCTTGGAACTGGCCATGCAGGAGTCTTGACTCATGAGGGTGGACAAGGAGCCAAACCATATAATTTGGGCTCCTCGATGCCCCAACGTTGCACTTGGAAGCATGAACCCTCTCCTGCACCTGCCATTCTGACTGCAAATGTGAGCTACAATCAGTTATGGCGAGTATTCCCACCTATGGGGCTTAAATATGCCGCATTTCCTGCACTTTTTTGTGATTGGCCATTTTGTAAAATTCTCAGCTGACTGCAGACCTGCTTAGTAATGGTTAAACTACCATTCGTAAGTTTATGAATATTAATAGTGGCTGCTTTCCTTATGTTGTCATGGCTTAGTGGTTCTGTACTTTGATTATGATGCATAAGGTCATGGGATCGAACCTTGGCGTTCTTTTATTTTAATACTGTCTAGACAGGCTAAGGGGTGTGGCTGCGTTTAAGCAACTTAACTCTACGTTGCTCCACGGTGCCCTACGGTGCCCTGGTTGGCGCAGCGCACACGTCCACGCAAACACATTGCACTGGGTAAAGCGCTTTTAAACTTTGGCCAACTCTATTGCGCTGGGTAAAGCACTATTAAACTATGGGCAACTCTGTTTAGCTGAGTAAATCGCTATTAAACTATGGGCAACTCTGTTTAGCTGGGTAAAGCGCTAATAGACTATGGGCACCTCTGTTTAGCTGGGTAAAGCACTATTAAACTATAGGCACCTGTGTTTAGCTGTGTAAAGCATTGCTTAACAGCAGGCTATTATATATCTGGGTCCTTTAAAAATATTTAGTTTGTTCACTGATACATTGGCCATGTCACTGCCTTTAATAAAATTTTAATCATATATGTCTGGTATTATTTCAAATACTGATTTAAAACATAAATAAGAAGGGGAGTGATGGGACTCGAAATGTGAATGCCTTCTCTTTGTGCAAATGCTTTACCATTACGCTATTGCAATTTGGCGTGATTTGCATAAACATTCTTTCTTATGCTCTTCCATGTCAGAATTGCTAACTCTAGCTAAGCAATGAGCACACCCGCACACACATGCGCAAATACTGGCAGCTATATTGTGGATTTAGAAAAAAATATATAATTATTTACTTTATATAAGTGTGATGGGGGTTTACAGTGTCAGGGAGTGTGGTGTTGGGTGCAAGTACATTTGAGCGAACTTGCTCTTGTGTGTTGACATTATGCTTTTTAAAACCTTGCAGGGGCGTGCACATTTAGACTGCTCGGCAGTCGGACACGCCCCCTGCTTTCCTACTCAGTCCGTGTAAGAGTTACGATTGAGTCAGCATGCCCTCATGAATATTCATGACACGCTGACATCAAACCATTCAACTGCAGCCTTCGAGTAAGACTTATTAAGTCTTACACGGAGGATTAGTGAATCCGGGGGATTGTTTTTATTATAATAATGATATAGATACAATTTCACTTTTTTCTAAATATCTCAACAACCAAGTAACACAGACAAAACCACTTAGCCTCATATGAAAGCTCTCAGCTAGATGGATAAAATGTTGCCGACAGTATGTGTATACCTTGAGTAGTTGATGAAATATTGTAAGTTGTTTACAAAATATTACAAACTTATGTTACTGTATTTACTGTGACTCGTAAATTTTGGTTTAAGATCTAGAACCTAAAGAATACTACCACTATCAAAATATGTTATGGTGAAGAGTTTGCCATTCATACTTCTTTCATAACTCCTAAGGATCCAGAGATATGAAGATTTGTTTGAAATGTGAAGACATAATTTGACTCTTGTCAAAAGGCTTAGGCTCTCACCCATTGGAAGTTACAGTGCAAACTTCCTTAGCGCCTTTGGAGTGAATGAGTTAAGGAGGTTTGCTTAGCTGCATTGTCAGAACCTCCCAGATGATATAAAAAATGAGATTTGCGATTCTCCCTTTGATAAAGATTTGGACATTTTGCTGTAGAGGCGATGAAAATATCTGATGAAATGGGCAAGCTGATCCAGGAAATATCTAAGATTTTTCAGCACTCCTTTTTCAAATTATGCAAGGGACTTTCTTTCTCCTGCAGCATTTCTAAATATTTTGAAAACCTTAGCCCCACAGCGTACAAAAAAGAATTAAAAACAGCCATACTCTATGGCTCACCAACCAATGCAAACTCCTTATGAAAGACAGAGATAAAGCATGGATTAAATGGCAAAAGAACAAATATGACAAAAAATGGCAACTATTCAGACAGCTATGAAACCAAGTCAAGAAACAAGTTAACAGAGGTAAAAAGTCTTATTATACTGACCTACAAGATATAAAAGTAACCCTAAAAATTATTGTCCTCCATATCCACTCTCATCAGACCAGGTACAAAAAAATCCTAGCCCATACCCAGACATTCCCCCTCTTCAAACAGCCAATTGTTTCAATGCATACTTCATAGAGTGCATAGTCAACTTAACCTCAAACTCACTTAACACACACTCTTCCACACAGCCAACTTCCCTACCTTAGATCCTACCACATTTCCTTTAAAAAACTCATTTATCTGTAACCTCTTCAATACACATGCAGACAACTCCTCCCACTTTACCTTTCATGAGTTTTTATAACTCCCATAAAAAAGCTTTTATGTAAACTAAAACCTTCTTCTTCCTCAGCAGACAGCCTTCACCTGGAATACTTAAATCTAGCTGCAGATGCAATATCATACCTAATCAGCATTCTTATTAATAGATCAATAACAAAATCCTATGTCCCTAACTTTTGGAAAATGGCACACATTACCCCTCTTGCATAAAGCAGGTAATTCCACTGACACTACAAATTTCCATCCCATAGCCATCCTGTTTCCTCTTTCTGAAATCCTCGAAAGATGTATTTATCAATAATTTCCCCATTATATCTTACAAAATAAGCTAATTACCAACATGCGACATGGATTTCGGCCAGACCACAGCACGTCTACTGCATTACTATCATTTACAGACACTGTCAATAAAGCTCACAACTCTAAGAAACTTGTATTGGCAGTATTTCTATATCAATCAAAAGCCTTTGACATAGTCTCTCAAAGTAAACTCCTCAATCAACATTCCACCCTAGGTCTAACATCTCAACCTATTCAATGGTTCTCTGTCTACCTTGCCAACAAGCAACAAACTGTAAAATGGCAATGATCCATCTCTGCATACCTTCCAACTTACAGAGGAGACACACAAGGATCTGTCCTTGGCCCTCTACTGTTCAATTTCTTTTAACAACAGGCTACATTCATCTTCTTGTGACGGTACCTTCATTCATAACCAGATGACTCAATCATCATCTGCTCTTCAAACACCTTAACTCACCTCCAAGAAAGCACTCAAGAAGCTGTCATCTCCAATGAAACCTGGCTTACAATGGCATAACTCCTACTCAATACCTCCCAAAAAATACTTCCTCTTTGCCCCAAAAGCTTATACCCCTTACAAAGTATCTTTCAAAATCTTCTTGGCAAATAACACTGACATTGAGTTGGTCCACCATACCAAACTATTAGGAGTTATAATAGATGATAATCTTAAATTTGACCTCTACATCCAAAACAAAATTAAGAAAACCATCAAAAACTAAACATGCTATACAGAAACAATCATTTTCCGAGTACACCCACAAAAGTTACTCGAGCAAAAATCTATTTTCTGCCCTCTCTACTCTACATAAAATAACAAACTTGAAAGCTTCTACAACAAAATTGCCAGGTTTGCTACTAATTCATCTTCCTTCACCCATCACTGAAAATATCTGAATACCCTTAGCTTGTTGGAACTCCCCTTCTACCTCTCCTGCATTCAACTTATGACAGTGCATAAAATCATACACGAGATACTAACCTTGCCCAGCTCTTGCCTTTTAATCAACATGTATTTTTCAAAAGGAACTCTTAGATCAGAAGACAACTTCTCACCAAAGATAAACTGAATAAATCCCCTAGGAAAAGCATATGCTCATACTCAATATCAAAAAATGGAACTCCTTACCTCTAACTACCAGAACTATTTCTAACCTAACCACCTTTAAATGCTCCATAAAAGAATACCTTACAAAATCCTGGACCTACTCCTGTGCCAATCCTGTCTAAACTTACTCACTACACTTCACTAGTGTCATTGCCCACAATATCACTATCGTCTTTAACCATATTCAGAAAGGAACTCCTTTAAGTATGCTGACTTCCTAGTTACCATTCCTTTGGTAACATTCAACTTTCTTCCAGATGTTTACTATTTTTTTTTTATTTCCCCTGGTTTAAACTCACAATTGTTATGTCTATTTATTTATGTATTTATTTATTTATCCTTTGTTGATGGGGTTAGTCCCATTAGGACACTACCTACTTTCAGGGGATACTTAAAGTAGTATTTAAAGTACAAAGAGAAAATTGGCCAGGGCATCAAGAAACTTCCCCTAGTCCTTTTGATAGGTGTCATGGGATCTCTTACATACATACCACCCGCTCAAGCAGATAGAGCCTCAGTTTAACATCTCATCCAAAGGACAGTACACTTAGGAGTACATCAGCAACCTTATGCTGCAATGTCAGCAATCCATCTACTGTACCTAGTGTGAGAATGGAACCCACAGCCTTCTCCACCAAAACTGAGTGGGAGACTGCATACATTGTGTGCGATTTTAAAGCCAGGATGGATAATTCCTCTGTGGCTTTTGTTAGGGAATTCCTTTCTATTATGAATGGATTTGTCTTTAAAATAGGAAAATTATGTAGCTACTCAAATGTATGGACTTACTATTAAGCTCAGTATCTCAAAGACTTTTGCTTTGATGAGCCATCAACATGGAGGGACTCTTCTTTCCCTATTTTATCTCTTGTCTAGGGTGACAAGCTTTTATTTGTGTCAAAGACACATGCTCTTGGAGTGATTTTGTTGACAGATTCCAACATAAGGACTAGATTTCTGCTGTGGTCAGATAAATCATGCTTCCGTCTTTGTAACATCACAGTTACTTATCAAGCACTTCATCCCTGGTAGAAACCTCACTACAGTGGTGCATACTTTGGTTTCTTCCCAATTAGGCTACTGAAATGCATTGTATTTTGGTCTACTTGACTCAGAACTTGCCTTCCAAAATATCAGGCTAACTTCCCTAAAGGGCCATTTTAAGCCTAACTATGTTATTCTATTAGTTGTTCAAATTACCTTACCATGACTTTTATTTGTAAACTTCCTATTTGTGAATTAATGTTTCCGGGGTAATATTGCTGATTATTGAAAGGGAACTTTGCTGGAGGATAGGGCATTGAGATAATGCCTTTGCCTATTAGCTGCACAGTGGGCAGTCCTGGGGTAAATTTCCTTATTCCCATCCACTGATCTAAGTTGCATTTCAAAATGGGCAGGGATGAGCCTTGTTTTAAGTGGTTGTGGAGTCTGTTCCAGAGTAGCAGTATCATGTGGGATATGTACCTATTCCCCCAAACCAATCTGTTTATATTGCAGAAGGGGTTGAGGTGTCTGGCTCAGGTAAGTCTGATACCATGTGACTTCCACATGTGCAGTAGGTCCATTAGTAGTTGGTCAGAGAATGCCTTATGGGCGAAGAACAGATCACCTCTTAAAAGTCTACAAGAGACGAAGTGCAGTGATAGGGTTTTGGGGTTTTCCATGTATGTCATGTGGCTTAGTCCCTGTATTCTGTTTGTGAGAAACCTCTGTGGGCAGTCTAGTTGCTGTATGCATATGATGCAAAACTCTGCAGCTAAGTTATTAACTATGGTTTTAAGATGCAATTATATCACCTCTGATCCTGCTGAGCCTGTACTGGCTACTAGTAAAGCACTAAATTACTTACAAGACACTTTTCCTGGTCTACCAAATTATTTACTACTATGGACCACCCTATCTATGTGAATGTCTATCTAGGTATAATCTTAAATGTGCACTTTGCACTAGCACACGAGGCCTCCTGTAAGTTCTGTCCTACAAGATATTATCATTAGGCTTCCAATGGTTTAATTGTCAGGTGCCTTTGTTATGGAATTGGCTCCCCAGCTGCCTTCAGAACTCTCCCACTTTAGCAGGTTTAAAGAGAGGGTTAAAAACATACCTGCTTGACCTGGCTACAACAGACTAGTTTGCCTTTTAACTTCATTGTAATTTATTTATTAATATCATCTAATTTATATTTATGTGTTGAGTTTCTAGACTTATGGTCTAATTTATCAGTTTGTACAGTGCCTGGGCTCAGGCACTTAAATAAACTTGAACTTCAACTTGACTGTCAGTAGGTATGGTCTAATTCCTTTCTGCTTCCCCAGACATACAGATGCAAGAGATTTTCCAGTTTGTGTTCCAATATTGGTGAAAAATAAGGAAAATGCCTGTCTCCGCCTTTTTGCATTTTATATTGCCCTTTGTTTTTTTTTAATTTATCTGTTTTAATATAAGTATATTAAATATGTTTGTCTTGAATATACATACTTCATAGGTTCATAGGCTGGTACTAGGCTATCGGCCCTAGGGCCTTTACAAGCCTGGCCATAACAATTCCCTGGCTATTTCTTCCCCCACTATTTACTTTCCTGGACCCCTGTCTAGAAGGGCAACTGAAGTGATCCCCAGGGTGAATTTCCTTTCTCCCATCCAATCGTCAAGGTTCCTTTTGAAGAGGGCCAAGGAGGCACTCTGCTTGACATGTATGGGCAGTCTATTCCAGAGTCGGGGGAGTCTATGGGTCAGGAACCTATCCCTCCAGCATGTTTTGTTTATTGTGATGACAAGGATTAGATCCCTGGAGAGTGTGCTCTGAGGTATTGGGATTTCTTTAAGTGTAGCATGTCCAACAGCTCTGGGTTTGACATGGCCTTGTATGTTAAGCAGGGATCGCCTCTGAGTAGATGATTTACAACAGAGTATAGCTGGAGATTTTTAAGGCAGTCAGC
The DNA here is from genome assembly GCF_019279795.1 of Protopterus annectens. NCBI lineage: Eukaryota > Metazoa > Chordata > Ceratodontiformes > Protopteridae > Protopterus > Protopterus annectens. The sequence goes on from NC_056726.1 coordinate 1,674,553,251, forward strand.
ATAGGGCATCTGCTTTAGGCCTGTGATTCTTTTGGTGAGGTATTTCTGCGGCCTTTCCAGTTTTTGCAGATGTCTTGAAAGGTACATACCAAATGGGGCATTGTATTCTATAATGGGTCTAATGAGGGATGCGTACAGTGGGACAATGACCTCCTTTTTTCTGGATGAAAAGCCCTTAGTGATGAGGTGTGCCACATAGAAGGATTTCCTGACTGTTGTGGTGATGTGGCTATTGAAGTTGAGACCACTGTCCACCTGTAAACCTAAGTCTCTTATCACACTTTTGGTGTTTAGTGTACATGTTTTTTCCCAAAGGGGATAACTATACATTTCTTGGCATTGAGCTTGAGCCCATGGCTCTGGCACCAAACATCTGTTTCTGTAAGACCTTTTTGTAGAGTAACCACATCATTTGGGGATTCAATAATGGCTCACAGTTTGCAGTCATCTGCGAACTTTGTTAGCCAGAGTCCCTTAGTGCTGGCCTGTTCTTCAGAGAAGTAGATGCCAAACAAGAGCGGTCCCAGGACTGAACCCTGAGATACTCCATTTGTCGCTTGTCTGGAGATGGATTTGGAGTCAGCTACTTTTACAGTGTGGGTTCTGTCAGTAAGCCAGTTGGCAACACATCGAGTGATGTAGGGATTAATGCCCAGCTTAGTAAGTTTATGTATGATTCCAGAGTGGGGGATGGTGTCAAAGGCCTTGGCGAGGTCAAGATAGGCTGTGTGGACTGCCTTACCTTCATCCATGGCTCTGGAGACTGATTCAAAGAAGTCAATCAGGTTCAGGAGACAAGATCGTCCCTTCACAAACCCAAACTGCGTGGGGTCCAGTGTTTGAAGGTTGCCAATATCTTTGTTTATAAGTTCCATGATAATACGTTCCATGGCCTTACAGATCAGGCTCATCAGACTGATGGGGCGGTAGTTCCCGGGATACAAGGTGGATTCCCCCTTGTAGAGTGGGATAATTGTAGCTGTGCGCCACTCAGTGGGCACGAAGCCTGAGGTGAGGGTATGATTAAACATGACACTTAGATGAGGTGCCAGTTCATTTTGTAGTTCATGTATTACACAGCCCAGGATGTCATCTGGCCCCATGGATGCTGTATTCTTAGCTTTGGAGAGTGCGTTCTTTACCTGTGTGGCCATTATTACTGGAATTTGGAAATCTTCCGGTATTGAGATGGGCTGTTTTGGGGGTGAGAGGGAGGTGAAGTTGGCACTGAATCAATTTGACAGGATATTGGCAATATCCATGGGATCAGTATATTTAATGCCATTCTGTTGTAGCTCAGAGCAGATCTGAGCATTGCCATTTAGATTTTTGACATAGTTATAGAATGCTTTGTGGTTGTCTTTGGAATCTTTGGCAATTTTATTTTCATAACTAGCTATGAAGGATTTTACGATTTTATTTTAGTGCTCCCTTACATGTTCACATAACATAGGCCAGATTCCAAAAGGATTGGGTGTAGAATACTACATCTGATTTGGCATGTTACTCCATGCAAGAGCCCAACAAAATAAGGCTAGACTACTCCCCACTCAGAGAATGGTAATGGAGACTGGTGGAGCCGTGTGCCCATATCCAAAAGAGGAATCAAGCTTGCCACTCAAAATAGTCTGATGTATATTGGATGAGCTTTCCAATTAATGACTCCAATTTGTTAGTGAATACAATTGAACTGAATGTGCTTCTTCAAGAGGCAGAAGTTCCACTTGTCTGTGGGACAAGGTACTGCAGACAGTACAAGGTGGGAAGCCAGATTGCTTGTAGAATCTATTCCTCCATATAGATGGAGGTGTAGAGCAGGTATTAGGAATTGTAGCTGCCTTCCTGAGACCACATGTTTTTGCAGCAGTGGGTAGTGAGAATCATCCACTGAACTCCTCTGGGGTCAACACATTTTAGAATGTTAAAAAATGGGGTCAACACATTTTAGAATGTTAAAAAATATATATATGTTATTCCATTGTGGACTAGTGGTCCGATATACAGCTCCTTCTTCTTGGCTCATAGGTTACTAGCTGTGTACAAGGCTAAAATCCACTGTAACTTTTTAAGCCTAGCCATGCATCCCACATCTCTAACAAGTTCTGCCATCCTTGGTAAGTGTAATCAGGGGCTTAGAAGAAGAAATATTTAGGGGCCTAGGAGATGAACTATTTACAGTATGCCGGAGTCCACAAGAGACATTGGTGCCAAGTCAGGAATCAATTTCCTGTTTCCCCATCCAATTGTCTGTGTTGCAGATGAATTGGTTGGAAAGATCTTTACTTCACAAAGACAGGAAGCCTGTTCCAGAGAAGAGATACATGCCTGTCTGTCTAGCAGATCCTATTTATATTACAGACAAGGTTAAATTCTTCAGAATGGGTATTCAGGTGCTGTTTTTTTTTTTTTTTTTTTTTTTTTTTTTGCAGATATGTAGGAGGTCCATTAGGGTGGTGTCCAGCAGTACCTTGTATGCCAGACATAGATTTTCCCTTAACAGCCTGTAGGTGACAGAATACAGAAATAGAGGTTTCAGGTGGTATGCATAGGACATGTTACTTACACCCTGTATTCCTTTAGTATGGAACCTCTGTGGATGTTCTAATTATTCCATGTGTCTGGTTAGATACATACCTAAGGGGGGCACTGTAATCAATGATAGACTGATGAATGTTGAATACAGTGGAATAATGCCCTCCTCAAATCTATATGTCATACTCTTGTAAATAAGTTGTGCAATGCAGAATGATTTCCTCACCACAGCAGACACCTGATGGTCAAAGACTAGATTATTATCTATGTTTGTCCTCAAATCCATAACTACTATGTCAGCTCTTAGGGGTACATTTTTAATATGATAGCTGCCAGGGATGGATGTCTTCCCAAAGGATACTGTTATGCATTTCTTGTCATTCAGTTTTTAGTCTGTGGCTCTGGCAGCAGTTATTTGTCTGTGTCAGCCTATCTTGAAGAACATTTTACCAACCTGGCACCCAGTACCGAAGGTCCACTCTGGGTCTAGGACTACTCTCCAACTGACCTGAATTTACTCTATCACTGGGGCCAGCTGTGGATCCTGATGGTGTCATGAAGAGCTTCGCTCATCTATGCTTCCATATGGAAAAGATTTTTTATGACTTACCCCTTTGCCTGGGCCCCCATGATCATTGATTGCATCCAACGGTAATGTCTCTCTTTGGGCCATGCCTTACCATAGAGACCATATCAACCGGTGCTCTTCTACCTTGGATAGGAATGCATATCCCTTCCCTGTTGGTCCATTAGTCACCTGAGCCACTAATTTTACCTGGGTTGGCTGGGCAGTAGTTAGGGCTTTATCACTGCCTCCACAGCAGCTACTTCTTGGCTTTTAATTTTAGTTCACAGCTCTGGCATCAGTTATTTGTCTGCTTCACTTCTGCCTGGAGAAGATTAGTGTTGGTGGAGGATTCTATGACTGCTCCTAATTTGCAATCATCTGACTATATGGTCTGCCAAAGGCACTTGATGTTGGTCTGGACTCCCAAGAAGTAGATGCCAAAAAGGAGCAGTCCCAGACTCAATCCTTGCAGGACACCACTTCTGATTGGGCTCTTTGTAGAGGTGGGCTACCCAATTCTAATTGCCTAGGTCCTGTCTGTAATCCAGCTGGCTATACACCGAGTGACATAAGGTTTTATAGCTTACGTCTTGAGTTTGTGAACAATGCCAGACTGGGGTATTGTGCCAAATGCCATGGCCAGGTCAAGATAGGCAGTGTGAAGCATTTTGCCCTCATCCATTGCTTTGGTGACCTTCTCAAAGAAGTCTACCAAACTGAGTAGGCATGATCTGCCCTTGACAAAACCAAATTGGGTTTGGTCCAGTCACTGGAAGTTCCTATGTCATTAATGACCATTTCCATGATAATTATTTCCATGGCTTTTCATATGAGACTAGTGAGACTTAAGGGTATGTAGTTTTTATGGTTTGTAGATAGCCTGCTTTTGTGCAGGGGATTGATGGTTGCTGTTTTCCATGCATAAGGCTCAAAACCTGTTTGGAACCTGTAGTTAAATAGTGATTCCAGACAGACTGCTAGATCATGCTGTATGCTATTTAGAAAGCAGGCTGGGATATTGCTGGGGCATACTGATGCAGTGTTCTTGACTATAGAAAGAACTCAAGGAGGGTTATGCACAGTCTTTCTGGGCCCCATTAAAATATAGGTCATTAAAGGACAGGGAGTAAATTATATTCCCTCGTTAAGACAACCTTTATGTGATTCAGGGGACAATTCTATTCCTACAATTGTTAAGGAATTTGAAAGAACTTTCATTCTCCCTTATAGTGTTGGTACAGAAAAGGGATTTAATAAGAAAGACTTGGATGATTTTTACAGTCTTTATAAGCTATTTGGAGACTCACTCCTTTTTGTATATAAGACACTAATTAAAAAATGAAAAATCAAGATACTGCAATCATACAATTGATGAAGCTCTAGTCAGGAAGGGTAAAACAACTGGAATATGGGCAATGTAAATATATTATGGAAGGTTTATAGATACAAGTGGGAAATATTAGTAGACAAAAATTGGTTTTGAGATAGGGTAGTTGTAACAGTAGTGGATTAATATACATAGCAAGATGTAGCACATCATACCTTCTATATTGGGAAGAGGGAGACAATTAAAGAGGGGTGTAAATGAACATTTTTATGTTATTGAGAAGCAAAATATCAATAATGCCTTATACAAGCAATGTATTATTTGTGATAATTTTAAACATTTTTTTGTTTGGCATTCTGGAAATTATTCCACTGAACTTTGGAGGGGGTGTGGGAAACTAAAATTGAAGTATAGGGAACTATATTGACAATTAAAGTTAAATGCTGTCTCCCCCTTACCCTCAGTATTAATAATATGATCTCCATAGTCCCAGTTTTAAATGAAAAGCAGCAAAGTTATGATTTTTTTGTGCAGTCTGTTTTTTTTTTGGAAGTGTATCACATTAGATTTGTGTTTTTCTTACAACACAATTTCATATATAACATATATCCATCCATTCATCCTTAACCCTTTTTTCCCATGTTATACATGGGGTTGAGGTGTCACTTCAGTAGTGACAATCATCTCCAGCCATGGTCTGCACCACCGGGTGGCTAGCCCTGCCGCTGTAGGTCATTCGTACCACTCACTCGCACATACACTCTCACCTATGGTTAATTTAGAGTGTCCAATCCACCTACTAAATATATATATATATATATATATATATATATATATATATATATATATATATATATATATATATATATTCAGCAGAGGCCCAGGGAGAAACGCTGCACGAAACAATTTAATATACATAAAAAGTTACAGAGTGGCAAACATCTAGTATAAATTATGTCTAACAGATAAGTAGCTATAAAAGCAAGTTAAGAGTACAATTGAAGTAGTGCTGTAATCAGAAGTTTATTTAAGTAGCAATAATTCTATTACAAAAACTAGTTGTGAACACATTCTATACAATTCTTATACCATGTGAGGTTCTAATAGAGAAATAGTAGCTAAATATACCAAGAAAGATTCAAATATGCATACTGAAGGTAGTGAGATAAAGTGAAAGCAGTAGAGAATGGCATTTACTTCAGACATAATACAGTGACTGCAGCAGGTAAGGTAGGTAAGAGTAGTCTGGACTTAGAAATGAGAGCACATGGGTAGATGTATGAGAGATAGAGTAGACAGAGTTAGGCTGTAATTTGGGAGTGGCAAGTCCTTAAGTTCCAGAGAGTTTCTTTTAAGTTTATTTATTTTTAATTCATGAGTATTAGGAATAGTTCTGCTGCTAAGTGGTAGTTTATTCCAGGCTTAGGCGTCTGAATAGCTGTAAAGATGTTTGCCAACAGTCTGTTTGGGTATATAGATTTCTAGGAGCTGCTGGTCTGAGCTTCCGAGTGAGCGATTTGGAGTGTAGAGGGATATGAGAGTGGGAATGGATGGGCAGGCGGTAGGTTTGTTGAGAATGGAATGTATAATGAGGAAGTGGGGAAGCAGGAGTTGGTGGTGGAATCCAAGCCAGTTTAGAGATTTGAGAGCGCGAGGCTGTGGTTGAATTTACAGGGTTGGTTAGCAGTGAATCTTGTGATTTTATTGTCTGAGAGTTATAGCTTTTTTTTTTTTTTTATAAGGCTGGAAGTTTGTTAGGATAGGAGAGCCATAGAGAAGACTGGGAAGTAGGTAGACATAGGCTAAAGAAAGTCTAGAGTTTTTGTTGAGGAAATTTGTATTTCAGTACAGCAGTCTCAATTTTTGGTGAGTCATTTTTATGGAATAATGGCCATGCTGGTTGAATTTGAGTTGGTCGTCTATGATTGTTATGAGTTTCAGCGTTAATAAGTTTCAACGTTAATAACAGTGTTGTCAAGAGAAAAGATGTTAAAAGTCGATTAATGATGGGTGAGGAGTTTAGGGAGGAATACGAGAAGTTTTTTTTTTTTTTTTGGGGGGGGATTTAGTATCAATTAGTTTTATATTAGCCAGTTTTCCACTGAGTTGAAAGAGTTTTAGGTTAGAGTATGAAGGTTGAAAGGTTATCAGAAATGGAGATGATTGTGGAGCATAATGTATAAAGGAAGAGTGATGGTAGGAGGAGTGGAGGTGATTGGTGAAGATGTTAAACAGTAGAGGGCCTAAGATTGAGCCTTGAGACACACCCATCTTGATTGGGAGAAAGGGAGAGCAGGAAGAGAGCCATTTAACAGACTGCTGTCTGTTAGTGAGGTAGCTTGAGAACCAGCTTATAGTGGGATTAGAGAGGAGAATAAGACCAGGAAGTTTGGCTAGGAGCATGGGATGCAAGATAATGTCAAATGTTTTAGAGAGGACTAAGAAAAGACATGAAACTAGTTTGTTTTTGTTCATTGCTAGGCAAGCAGTTTTTGTGAAGGATAAAACAGCATAGGTTGTGATGTGATTGAGTTGGAAGCTGTGTTGGATGGGAGTGAGTATGTTTCTTCAAGAAGATAGTCCATGAGCTGTTTGTGCATGCATTTCTCAAGTGTTTTTGAGAGGGGAGACATTATGGCTATGGGGCGGTAGTTTGAGAGTTCTGTGGAGTGACCTCCTCTGTGGATAGGGATAGTATAGAATTGTTTCCATATAGTGGGATGGTGGATTTATGAATTGATCTGTTTATTAGTATGGAGATAGGGTAGGCTATAGAGGCAGCTGCTAGCTTGAGAGGTGGAAGTTTGTCTGCTGATGGAGAGCATAGCTTTAAGTTGTTGAGCGGCGATTTAATGTAGGCAGTGGGAACAGGTTTATGTGAGAAGGAGGTAATTTGTGCTGGAGGAGGGGGAATGAGAGAGGTTAGAGGTACAATTACTAATAGAGGTAATGAAGTAAGAGTTTAGAGTGGAGGCAGTTTCTAAAGGACTGTTGTTTAGCTATGGGTTAAGTGTAGAGAAGGGTTTCCTGGATGGAGGATCTTGTTGACAGTATTCCAGAAATTTTTAAGGTCACTATGGTGGTTTGATTGGGGCTTTAGGTAAAAGTTGTTCTTATCTTTGTTAATTTGTTTTTTGTGAGGTTTCTAAGTTCTATGTAGGTTTGGAGATGGATAGTGGACTTGGTCTTAAGCCAGTTTTTCCAGTCATTGTCTCTTTTGGATATTAGTGAGTGAGTGGATTGAGATAGCCACGGTCCAAAGAGAGATGTTACTGTATTTTTCTGAGGTGGAGCTACACTATTAAGGATATCTAGAAAGGTTAATAAACTTGTGTACAGAGTGAATAGGTTTCTTTAAGAAGATAGTCCATGAGTCGTTTGTGTATGTATTTATCAACTATTTTTGAGAGGGGACACAGTATGTCTATGGGGCGATTGAAAGAAGAAGGACCAGTTAATGGAAGAAATTCTATTGTTAAATTTGTCTGTGTTGAAATTAGAGAGACTGTGGCATTCTTTTAATTTGTGGGGTCTAGGAAGTTGAAGGGAGCATCTTTGGATGGAGGTGGGAGAGTGGTCTCTTAGAGAATCAGATAGGGTTTTGGAGTTGTAAAAGTCTAGACTGGATACAAGGATCCAGTCTAGGATAGACCAGTTGAGGGCTGGGGTAGAGATAAGTTCTGAGAAGCCATGTAGATTACTACTACAATTTGAGGAGTCAGAGGTTAGGGTTTGCCAATCTATGTAGACATCTCTTAGGAGGATAGTTTCATTATTAATGTTATGTGTGATCCAGGAAAGGATATGTTCCAGTATGGGGATATTGTTACCAGGGCGAATATATAAGGCAGCAATAGTAAGTTTTTTATGGCTGTTTAGTTTGCAGTTAGCTAGTAATAGTTTGGCATGACTGACACTGTGGAGTGGTATGGAAGTGGGAGAAAGACTCAGGTGGTGAATACAATCCATTTTGGTTGTGTATTTCACTCATGGAGTTTTTGTTTGGCTGGGGGAATACCTTTGAGTTTCCTTGTTGGTGGTTACATGTGCTTGGAATGTTGCCAGATTATCATTTAATAGTTGGAAGTTAACCTTAGAATAGTTTCTGGGCATTCCAGGGTTAGCTGGGGTTCCGGGTTTTATTTTTAATTCAAAAGAGACTATTTTGTCATCTGACCTTATCAGACAGTTGTTTTCCATATTAATGAGGACCATATCCAATATGTCTGCAGCCCTGGTTGGCGTACTGACAATCTGGTCCAGGGAGTTTGTATTTACAAAATACAGGAATCTGTGTGTCTGCATGTTTGGTGTCATATATGATTTTCAGTTAATAGTGGGGTAATTAAAGTTGCCATTGAATATTGTACTGGGTTGGATAGTGAAAGCTTCCAGTTAGCTTAAATACATGCTATGTGCTTCCTGGGTTATAGCAGTGGATCTATAGCTTGTAAGGAAATGGTGTGAGATTTCACCTGCTGTTATTCGATGTGTCAGATGCATCATACTGCTTGACCAGTCTTGAGGTATATTGAGGTATATTTATTTTTTATGTAAATCAAGACACCTCTACCGTTAGGCCCTGACTGTGTAGTAGCTGGTCTACATGTGAGAAAGGCGTTATAACCTTGCACTAACAGGGAGCTCTCCATGGCTTTAAACCATGTTTCAGTGACTACACAGACGTCAGCATTCTCTAGAGTGGGGAGAGCTTGCATGGAGTGGAGTTTCTTGTTCAGATTTATAGCATTGAGCACCTTCAGATTTTCTTAGTTTTGATTTGCTATGATGGAAGCATTTTCAGTATGGCTTTGCTGAAAATGGCACTATGGAGGAGAAGAATCTTTTAGATAACAGTCAAAAGTCTGGAGGGACAATGCATATGATCCCAGGCAAAACAGCATGGTTGTTGACAAATTTGTTCCATGCTGACAAATATTGCACCCCTTTTGAATGACACCATACATTAGGCCAGTTACTAAAGTCAGTCATTTTCTGTTCATATTGTGGCATCAACCTTGGAGAAGAAAGAATGCAGCTCAGTTCTAGGCTTATACCAGCCTGCAACACATACTCCAAGAACTCCAAGATGCCTCTCTTCAAATAGCCTAGGGAGGTATGTCTCAGGTCATTTACACTCACATAGACTATGACTTAGTCATACCAGTACTTATGGTCCAATGACCTGAGTGTGTGCATAATATGGGAGATCTTGGCCTTTGATAAGAAAATAACCATGACTTTCTCCTTACTTAGCCTGGTAAAAGGGACATCAGTGTGTCTCACAATTATATCTCCACTGGCCAGAATGTTGGGTTATGTGGTGGCTTGCTTTATGGGCTTTAAAATAGAGGCTCCATGAGATGTGGCTGCATACATTGTTTTGAAATATTGCATTTGGAGCTGCTGAGGTCATTTGTTACATGTGCTTCATCTATGAGGTCTTTGGGGTTTAAGTAAGTTACATTTAAGTGTGTGTGTGTGTGTGTGTGTGTGTGTGTGTGTGCGCGCGCGCTTTTGTGCACACATGTGTGTGTGTGTGTGTGTGTGTGTGTGTGTGTGTGTGTGTGTGTGTGTGTATGTGTGTGTGTGTGTGTGTATCAGTGACAAATTTAATAACATTAGAAGTGCTTTTATGTGAAAGTTTTACCTCCAGTGAAAATATGTAAATACATCTCTCACATTCCTTATCAGTTTGTTTTAGAAATAGCTGGTTGTCAGTAAACATGAGGCAATTTCTACATTGCCTCAGGACATCCATATCCACCAAGTTGGTAATGGAGATAGGGTAGTTTATATCTATGGCAACAGGCCCTTTTCAATTGACTACATGGTTCATGTGTGAATTTAAAATAAAGCCAAGATTGTCTGGTTTTCAAGCCTGGGGGGTAGTGTTTGTTTCTGCAATCTAGTTGCCCTGTGTGCAATCAGGTTTTGCAAAAATTTCAAGGGTGCTTTAACAAGACAAATGTCAGATCAAGGTGCTTGTATCTATACAGAGCACAGCCAAACATTTGAGAGGAAACTACCAAAGTAGACCCTGATGATTTATGGATGAATTATTTAGAGAGATGTTCTGAAGTTAGGTTAGACAGTAGCTAATCAAGCAGTACTTACTGATAAAAAATAATTAGTTTTGTCAAGAATGATAAAAATAATAGTGGGGGCTCCCATAATTGGCTATGACCTGGATGCTATTAGTACTGATTTCACCACAGCTTCATGTTACTGGGATGCAATGTCCCTTTGCTTCTTCTCTCACTAGAAGCAAAATGGTAGCACTAATCACAAGATGGGAAGGAAGTAGGCCACAGACTCTTTGATCAAAAGTCTTGTCCCAGATGATGCATGTTGGCTTGTTGCAGCCTTTTCCTAATAGATGCCTTGAACAGCAACCAGAAAAATCAGGAACGTCCCACACAGACAGCCACTTCCCAGAGACTGTTAGGAACCAATGTCCTCTGGTCCTTCTCTCACCAGGAGCCAATCAGAAGCACAAATTCCAATCTACCACATACATACAGTTGTCAGGCTTTCTGGTGATCGGCAGTCTTCAGGAAATAATGTCCTTATGCGCCTTTTCTCACCAGGACTAAAGCAGAAGCACTAATCTCAAAATGCAACAGAGAAGCAGTATGTGGACTCTCCAGTGATTGGTGGTCTTGGCTCAGATGTTTCAGATATTAAAACTAAGGTGGAAAAAATGAGTTAACATCCTAAGAGTTGCAGTGTGTGCTAAGCAGTTTTGATATGAAAGAGGGGGTGATGCAAACTTTAGCAATATAAGGGGAAAACCACTAATTTTAAAAGAACAAGATAGATTAGATGGGAGTGGACACTTAGTTTTCTGGCTGTATGGAATACAACAGGAAGACCAACAAAATTAAATAGTTGAAGGCGAAGTCACGTCACAAAATGATAATTTTGTGCTTACTGACAATAACCAACAAGAGGATAGGGAACAAATTATGTGGTCAAAATAACATAAGAGGCAGGCAACTATAGAGACAGTGGACCGGATTCACGAAGGCTTGCATGGAGTCTAAGAGTTGAGTAAGACTCCATGCAGCCAACATGTCCACTGAGTGATCCAGGAACAGCCGGTAGGGGCGTGTAACAGAGCTCTCAAAACTAGTCCTACACGGACAGGGCTTGGATAAGCAAATTACCTCAATTGCAGGCGAAAGCTATGCAAATGAGGTAAATTTGTGATCTAGGAAACCCGAACCTGTCCGAGTAGGAGTAGTGTTATTTGCAGAAATGTAATCAGTTGACAACTGAGTTTGGTTCTGCAAATAGCAAAACGGAGCCGTGACAGCTCCAAAAAAAGGATGCATTTACAGGAGGAAGCATGCCAATGGCCAAAAATATGGCAATTGGCAATGTGAAGTGATGCAAAATAAAAATAAAATAACTTTTTTTTTTCATCCTGATCTCCGGGGTTTATGCATAGCGCAGAGCCGCGTAAACTCGCTGTGCCCTAAAAACCAGAAAATCAATAATTAAGATCCACAAATGTGGATTTTATTGCTGATATGAATTTACAATGCAAGTGAATGGAAGGCTGAAGACAACATGCCCACCAAGTAGAGGTTGCTAAGGGGGGAAGCTCAGCCTAAGAGATGTAACCAAGCATTAGTAGGCAATCCTATGCAAATGAAGGTTAGGATAGTGAATCACAAGTTTACATAGCAAATGAGCACAGTCAGTGGAGTGTAGGAGTAGGATAAGGGGAGTAACAGAGTAGAAGATAGGTGACAGCACGAGGGGGGCATGTATGAAAGAAATGAAGCTCATTGGAGCTGAATGGCATGTGTCAGGTGACATTTACATATCATTGAAAGAGGTGTGTCAACAGGTAGGCTAGGTAAAGTAAAGAAACTGAAGGTGTATGCCGTGGATAACACCAAAGTTTCTTGCTGAGCATGCATGCGCACTTGTGCGCACCAGTAAACCCGAGTAAGACAGTGTGCGCGCGTGTTAGCGTGTGTACGCACGTGTAAGCCGGTGTAAGCATATGTAAGGCTGTGTAAACAGTTGTAAGTGCGTTTTCACCAGTGTGTGCGCGTTTTAACAAGAATAAGCATGTTTTAGTCCGTGTAAGCATGCGTGCATGCATGTGAGCTGGTGTGCGCGGTGCTGCCCCCTGAGGAAACAGAAAGGGAAAAGGAAGCACACCAAATAATAGGAAGTTACCAGGAAGTACTAGCAGAGCTAGCAGGTGAAAACAATCAGAATCAGGCAATTACACAGGCAGTACACTAGCCCAGCCCAGCCCAGCACTTAAAACTCTGCAAACAACAGTCCATTATGTTTCTCTCAAGAGACACTGCAACACTGCAGTAAGCTAATAGAAGTGAAAACTGAAAAGCTTTACTGAGACAAAAATGTTAGGGGCTGCCATTGCTGTTATAAGGCGACATATGCAACATGCTGAGGGTGGTGATAATGCAAATGCTGCTGGACAACCCACAGTGAGGAGACGGAGAAGAGTGTACAGGCCCAGGGTAACCTACCAGGGGCTTCATGAGCTGGAGATAATGGAGCACTATAGAGTGGACAGAGACCTCTTGCAGCAAATTTTTGAGCTGTGCAGGACACGCCTCACACACAGAACCAACAGAGGGGAACCCATTCTAGTGGAAACCAAGGTATGTGCTGGCCTAAGAATATTAGCAACAGGTACCTTCCAGAGACCAACTGGTGATATGATGGGGATATCACAGGCATCAGCATCCAGGGTACTGCACCAGTTCCTGGATGCCATGTCAGCACATGTCAGTGATCATGTATAATTCCCCAATTCCCATGAGGAATTGGCCAGCAATATGCATCTCTTCCAGCAAATAGTGGAATACCCTGAGGTAGTGGGTGCAATAGACTGCACGCACATATGCATCAAAGCACCAGCGGGTGAGCAGGGTAGGGTCTACTTCAACCGCAAGGGCTTCCCCTCCATCAACTGCCAGGTCATGTGTAATGCCCAGGGCATAATACTGAATGTGTGTGCTGGCTGCCCTGGAAGCTACCATGATTCCCATATCTGGCATCTGACGCAGCTGTACCAGACATTTGCCAAATCCCACATGGTCACCTAGTGGGGGATGCTGGCTATGCACTGGAGCTGTGGCCAATGACACCCATCAGAAATGCACACACACACCTGAACAGGGACGCCATAATGAGGCACACGCACAAACACGAAATGTAATCGAGCGTGTGTTTGGGCTGCTCAAGTCATAGTTCTGGTACCTGGACACATCTGGTGGAGCCTTGCAGTATTCACCAACTACATGTACCCAAATTGTCATGGTATGTGCTATGCTACATAATATGATCCTGCGAAAACAGCTGCAGCAGGACCAGCATAGGCCTGGGCCAAACATTTCCCCACCATTGCCAGGGCCATCACAGGCAGAGCATGACTCGGAGGAGGAACAACTTGAGCCTGCCCCAGTAGGCAGAAGGAGGCATGCCCAGTATGCTTTGGCCTTGGCAAAGAGGCAATGTATAGCAGATACACTGGCTCAGTAGGAACCCTGGAAATGATACCCCTCTCTGACTCACACATATAGTAAAAGGGATGCCTAAGTTGACACCACCTGCATCCAAACATGTATAGGGAGTGTAGTATGTGCATCTGACATAGCCAGCCCTGCAGCACCACCTGAGGCATGATTGCCATGTGTTAAGCAATATAAAGCAGTGATAAACAGCATTTACCACCATGTAGTATATGTAAAGAAAATCGCACACACCAACTAGCACAACTGTGGTCAATGTTGAGTAATATTGGGCAATGTCCAGCAATGTTGTTTAATACTGAGCAATGTTGGACAAGCTGGGTCTAAGTATATGAAGGTCTCTCCAAACACCATTATATTGGGTGACTTCAACTACCCAAACATTGACTGGGAGCAGTACTCCAGCCCCAACACCCTAGCCCAAAGGTTCCTAGAATTTATAAACTCACATGCTATGGAACAACTAGTCACCACCCCCACAAGAGGTGATAACATACTGGACCTGGTCATCACCAACATGGGGACTCTATGCTCCATACCAAAGGTATTCCCCTCATTGGTAAGATCGGACCATAAATCAATTCCACTGGATATCCACATCCCGATCCCACCCACAGCCCAGAAAACCACAGTGAAAAACTTCTCAAACGCTAATGTCACACTTCTCAAAACCGAGGTGGAATCCTTCAAGGCCCCCAGGCCAGTGGAAAGTACGGCTCAAACTGCAGAATCCTTTATAAACGCATTCTATGGACACCTCCAGGAATGCATGGATCATGCTATCCCAAACAAAACAAAGACCCAATCATCCAAAGGCAGTCGTCCTGCCTGGTGGACCCCAGCCATAAATAAGCTGTACAACAGAAGGAGGATACTACTACATGATAGAGCAAAATCCCTAAATGGGAACGCATCTCTGACCAGTACTAGCAAAAAACTACGATCCCTCATAAAATCATCCAAGGCCAGCTTCAAGAGAAAAATTGCACAGGACACTAAAGATAATCAGAAGGCCTTCTTTAGTTATGTTAGGAACCTGGGTGGCAACTCCCAGATATGCTCAGAGTTGGTCCAAAATGACAAAAAAAATACACTGAACCCACAGACATTGCCAACATCCTGGCAGACAGGTTCAGTGCACACTTCTCCCCCCCCTTCCCCCCTAAATAGCAAATATCTATCACAGCAGAGTGCTGCCTCCCTGACATCTCAGATGCCCAGGTGAGAGCTGCTCTCTCCAAAGCAAAAAACACAGTATCAATGGAACCAGATGGTGTCCCAGGCTGCGTTCTACATGAACTCCAAGAAGAGCTAAACCCCCACATAAAGCTGCTGTTCAACCTCAGCCTTTCTACAGGATATATACCCAAAGAATGGCGTACAGCAACAGTGGTCCCACTCCACAAAGGTGGTGCCTCTACGGACCCTGGAAACTATCGCTCCATAAGCCTGACTAGCCTGGTCTGCAAAGTCATGGAGAGGATCATCATGGAACTCATAAACAAAGACATTGGGGACCTACAGACACTGGATCCTACCCAATTTGGCTTTGTTAAGGGCAGATCCTGCCTCTTAAACCTGGTTGATTTCTTTGAAACAGTCACCAAGGCCATTGATGAGGGGAAGGTAGTCCACACAGCCTACCTGGACCTCGCAAAAGCCTTCGACACAATACCCCACTCGGGCATCATAGATAAGCTCTTCAGCTTAAATATAAACCGCTATGTCATAAGATGGGTTGCAAACTGGCTCAAGGACAAAACCCACATAATCAGAATTGCTGGAGCCATGTCAGACTCTAAACCAGTTACAAGTGGCGTCCCACAAGGCTCAGTCCTGGGACCTCTCGTGTTCGACATATATTTTTCGGAGGTTCAGGCTAACACGGGAGGACTGTGGCTGACCAGGTTTGCAGATGACTGCAAACTGGTCGCCATAATTGACTCTTCAGCTGACACAAGCATCCTCCAAAAGGGTCTCATAGAGCCGGATAACAGGTGCCAGAGCCATGGCCTAAAGCTAAACGCTAAAAAGTGTATAGTCATACCCTTTGGCAAAAACAAAGTGCCCACAAATTACCACATAGGCGGGAATCCATTAAGTACGGAAGAAGTAATTAGGGACCTGGCGACCCAAGTTGACAGTAATTTCCCCTTTGACAACCACATTGCCAAAGTGGTTAGAAAGACCTTCTATATATCCCACCTTATCATGAAAGGATTCACATCTACATCGAGGGAGGTCATTGTGCCCCTTTATTCATCCCTCATCAGGCCCATAATTGAATACAATGCCCCATTTGGGATGTACCTTACCCGACACCTGCAGCAACTAGAAAGACCACAAAAGTACCTCATAAAGAGGATCAGGGACTCAAACAGATGCCATATGCTGCTCAGTTAAAGAAACTACAGCTCTACTCAGTTGCATACCGCCTACTTAGAGGCGATCTATGCCTGACGTATAAAGCCATGTCCAACCCAGAATTAATGAGCATGCTCCACCTCAGAAAATCCAAATCCTGTAGAGCTACGCGCTCGAGGGACTTGAACCTGAGCACAGAAATAAATTGGTCATGCTGGAGGGGCAGATTCCTAACCCAGAGGCTCCCTTCACTCTGGAATAGAATCCCAGTCCATGTTAGGCAGACCCCCTCACTGACTCTCTTCAAGAGGAATCTTGACGAGTGGCTGGGAGATCGTAGGTTTACCACAGGGATTACTTCGGTGTCACTACTAGACAGAGGCACAGTAAACTAACCTTAAAAAGGGCACAGTAAAATCAGTTCAGAGGGTGGCGAAAGCCAAACACACTCTGGCTAGGCTTGTAAATGCCTTAGGGCAGGTAGCCTAGTATGAACCTATGAACCTATAAACCTAAGTAGGGCATAGCTGAACAAAAGGCAACATGCTCATATTTGCTCTACTGGCCCTTAAGCAGTCTGGTCTGCTCAGTATGAAAATATAAAGCAGTGATGGATCTCGAACCCAGGACACTGTGCACTGTCATAGTACTGAACCACTAAGCCATGACAGTATTGCAGTGGTCAGCCTGTATGAAGAAATGTTGATAAGTCTATGCTAAGTATTCCATGGAAACCCTGTAGGCACAGCATAATTCCTGTCGAATTATGACACAAAGGTGAGTCCCGCAGTAAGAATAGAACCTGACTTTCAACACACACAGTAGAAATGTTAATATTGGACATGTACACATACATCAACAGATATAGTGGACCTCAGACAGCAACATACTGAAAGGTCACACTGGGCATGCTCACACACGAATAAATGAGACAAATGTCAGGCAACAGAACACTGACAGTCTGAACTAGGCATGCTCACACACAGGCCATGTCGGAGTTCAGCAGTGGGCCACACATACCAGGCAGTTGCATGTGTTAACCCAGGAACTTCTCACTATCCAGCAATCTGCCCTGTGCACACAGTTATATGACAACAGACACATATATAATATA
Organism: Protopterus annectens; assembly: GCF_019279795.1. Taxonomy (NCBI): domain Eukaryota; kingdom Metazoa; phylum Chordata; order Ceratodontiformes; family Protopteridae; genus Protopterus; species Protopterus annectens. The sequence continues at coordinate 1,674,570,680 of NC_056726.1, forward strand.
GTGGAACCCTGTCATAATCAGATATGTTCTGCAGATACCTAAGTTGTTCATAGAAAGTGGGAAAGCAAAGACGATAAAACCTACAAACAGTATCAGCAATAAACATTGTGCATCCTGAACATTAGCATAAATTCAGAGGTTGATACTAGCCTATCTGCCCTAGAAGCCTAGCCAGAGTGTGTTTGGCTTTCGCAACCCTGTCAAAGTAGAACACTGTGCCTGTGAATAGTAGGTCAGACAAGATAGCCCATTTATGTTTAGTGTATTGTGCCTCTGTCTAGCAGGGACCCAGAAGATATCCCATGGGTAAACATACGATCACCCATCCACTTGTCAAGATGTCTCCTGTGGGTGGTCAGTGGGTGGCTCTGCCCATGCAAAACCGGTATTACAATCCAGAGTGAGTGGAGCCTCTGGGATAAGAATCTGTCCCTCCAGAATGTCCTATTAACATCTGTGGTGAGGTATATGTCCCTGGAGTGTGTAGCTCCAAAGGAGTCAGATATCCTGAGGTGGAGCATGTCCATTAAATCTGGGTCGGATATTTCCTTAAACTACAGACACAAAACACATCCGTGTAGGTGGTAAGCGACTGAGTAGAGCTGGAGTTACTGTATCTGAACTGTGCAGGGCATCCGTGTGAGTCCCTACATCTGCTTGTTGAGGAACATTTGTGGCCATTACAGTTGCTGCATGTGTCGGGTAAGGTACATCCCAAATGTGGCATTGTAACCAAGCATGGTCGTGATGAGTATAGGGGCACAATGACCTCACTTGATCAACATATCAAACCATATGGGATAAGGTGGGCTATATAGAAGTTCTGTCTAACCACTTTGGCAATGTGATTGTCAAAGGCGAGAATACAAACAAGTCGTGTCCCCAAACCCATAACAACTGCTACCATATGTAATGGATTACTACCTATGTGGTAATGTGTGGGCATGTTGTTATTCCCAAAGGGGATGACTATGCAACTAATGGCATTTAGCTGTAGGACATGGCTCAGGCACCAGTCATCCTATCTCTGTGAGACCCCGTTTGAGTATGCATGTGCCAGCTGGAGAGTTGATTATGGCACCCAGTTTGCAGTCATCTGCGGACATGGTCAGCCATATTCCTCCTGTGTTAGCCGTACATCACACAAATATATACTGAACAAGAGAGGTCCCAGGACTGAGCCTTGTGTGATGCCATGTGTAACTGGTTTATAGTCAGACATGGCACCTGCAATACTGAGCATGTGGGTGCTATCCCTGATCCAGGTAGCAATCCATTGTGTGAGATATGTGTCGATATTGACGCCGGTGAGCCTATGCATAATGGCCGAGTGGGGTATTGTGTCGAAGGGTTGTGCAAGGTCTAGGCAGGCTGTGTGGACAACCATCCCTACACTGATGTACCTGGTAACTGTTTAAAGAATACAAACAGGTCCAGGAGGCAAGATCTGCCCACAACAACGCTGAAATGTGTAGGACCCAGTGTCTGTAGGTTCTCAATGTCTATGTGCATGAGTCCCATTACAATACGCTCCATAGCTTTGCAGAACAGGCTATTTAGCCTTATAGGCCGATATTGTCTGTGGTCCGTTGTGGCAGCAACTCTGTGGAGCGGGACCGCTATCACTGTGCGCCATTTCGTGGGTACATATCCTGCAGTAACTCTGATATTGAACAGTGACGTAGTGTGAGGGTTACATCTGTCATGAAGCCCATGTAAGATGCATGCCAGGACACTATCTGGTCCCATTGATGCTGTGTTGTCCGCTGTGGGGAGGGCAGCACTCACCTGTTTATTTGTGATGTCAGGGAGGTTACACTCTGTTGGGATGGACAGTAGCTCCTTAGGGGGGGTGGGGGGGACATCTGCACTGAACCTGTTTGCCAGGATGTTGGCAATGACTGTGGGTTCAGGATATGTTTAGTCAGTATGCAGTAACTCACATCATATCAGTGAGTGTCCACCCAGGTACCTGAATTAACTGAAGAAGGCCTTGTGAGTGTCCTATGTGTCTGGTGCAATTGTCCGTTAGAAGCTGGCCTGACATGAATACATGAGTGATTGTAGCTGTCTGCTAGTACAGATCACAGATGCCTTCCCTGTCTGGGATTGTGCTCTATCATGTAGTAGCATCCTCCTTTCATTGTATAGCTTATTAATGGCCGGGGTCTACCAGACAGGTCCCCTGCCATTGGAGGAGTGAGTCCAGTTGTTATTTGGGATAGCACAATCCATGCAGTCCACTAGGTGTCCATAGAATGTGTATGTAAAGGATTCAGCAGTCAGAGCCATACTTACCACTGTCCCAGGGTCTCTGAAGGATACCACCTTGGTTTGGAGAAGTGTGACGTTTGCTTTTCAGAAGTTCACCAAGATTACCCAGGATGGGTGTGGGGATGGGATATGGATGTCCAGTGAGATAAATGTATGTTCTGACCTTACCATTGAGGGGTATATCTCAGGTGTGGAACATAGAGTCCCCATGTTGGTGATGATCATGTCCAATATGTTGTCCCCTCTTGTGGGTGTGGTGACCGGTTGTGCCATAGCATATGAGTTTATAAATAGTAGCAACTGTTGGGCGAGGGTTTTGGGGCCTGAGTACTATCCCCAGTCAATGTGTGGGTTTTTGAAGTCACCCAATATAATGGTGTTTGGGGAGACCTTCATATTGTCCACTGTTCCCAGGAAAGCCGAGTGTGGTTCATGATTTTGGGAGGGTGGTCTGTAGCAGGCAACAAACCAAAAGGCAGATTTGCACAATGTTAGGTGCATATGTATGGTCTGTGATGCTTTGTGCAGTGCTACCAACCCGGAGGTATGTGTATCTGTGATGTATATGGATACTCCCCCTATTTGTGTTGGCCATTCTGAGTTTTGTGGTCAAAAAAGCATGCTTTGAAATATAACCTGGTAGTGCTGGTGTGCATTTGGGAGGTTGAACCAGGTGTCTGTTAGTGCACAGATATCACTGTTGTCCACACTGAGGAGATTCCTGAGTGGTCGCAATTTGAGGGTAACACATCTGGTGTTGAGCAGCATTACCCTCAGTGTCATGTACTCTGTAATGTCTATGGATGTGGGTTTGTCTTTTGAGCCCTGCCTAAAAAAGGCAGTATGGTGGTAGCAAGTGCCTTAGCCATTATTCAAAAGTCCAAGGGTGACAGGTGCAAGCTATCCATAGGGAAGCTACGTGGCATGTCGAGCATGTCACCCCAGGCTGACAGACACTGTATCTCCTGTGAATGACACCAATATCTTAGCCAACTGTTAAACGTGATCAGTTTGTTGGTATACTGTGACATCATACTTGGTGAGTGTCAGATGCTAGACAAGGTCAGGGTCATATTGGCCTGGGCTACATGATCAGAGAGTTTTTCTATGTATTATGTCATGTGGTCCAGGGATGAACGTCTGAGGGTGTATGCACCAGCATGGACAATGATGGAGCCAGTCCTGTACTTGCTTTGGAGTGACCTGAGTACATGTGTTATGTTGTGGATCCTGCCACCCGAGAGACAGCTCAAAGTGACTATTCCCTTGTTTGGCCTAGTGAGTGGGACGTCAGTGTGTCTGACAATAAGTGTCACCTATTACAAGTGTATTAGGTGTGTTGTTTAGCCCGAAGGGCAGTGACTGTGTGGCACACTGACATTGTGAACTATGTGATATGTGGGTTTTGTAGTGGAGTAGTAGTTGTTTGTGTGTCTGCTTTGGAGGTCTCTGCTGCTTAGGCAAAGTTTATGTACAGCCTCCAAGTATGTTTATGTGTGATAATGTGGTTTGATTGCTGTCACTATAGGTTTATGTGAGACTGATATGTGGTGTGTGTGGTTACCTTCACCACCTGATAGACTATGCCAGTCATGGGTCGAGAGAGCTCAGCCTCCTGTATGTCAATATTGTTGCATTTCTCCCATATATCTGAGTTTGTTGGGAGGAGGAGATGGTTGTCTGTGTACATGTGGCAGATGTGACATTGTGTCAAAACCACAATATTCACTAGCTGGACTGGAGAGTACACACAAAACCGACCCCTGGACATGCCAGGATATTATGATGACATACTCCGTAGCCTGATCGCAAAGGATCAGTAGGGTGTTAAGTGTGTAAAAGAGTATAACAGGGATTAGTGCTCAGGTTTGTTGGTGTTTTGTAAAGAGTAGCTGAGAAGGATTCCAGACTGAATCATGACACCTCCTTCAGCTATGTCATAAATATCAATGTGCACTCATATATGTCCTGAGTCAGGGCCAACTGTACCTGACTGACAATGCCAACATTCTGAGAGACAGGCCCACATAGACATACCCACCTCCCACTGACAATAGTCCCAGTCATCATACCAGGAGATATCACATGTAGAATGGGTGAACAGCTCCCCCCAAAGCCAAAAGCATGGCAGCAATTGGATTACATTGCTTCCCAATATGTGTCATGCATGAACTACAGAACAAACAGACCCTGCACCTGAACAGTCTGTTGAGCCTCACCCTCTCCACAGGATCTGAAACCGTTGAATGTGTTACAGCAACATATGGCACTCCCCACAAGTATAGGTGCACAACACACCATGGGAAGTATAGTCCAGTAAGCCTATGAAGTCTTATCTGCAAGGCCATGGAGTCCATCATGGTTGAAGTCATACACAGAGCTATTGGAAGCTGACAAACATATAGCCCTACCAACTGTGGTATGTTCATGTGCAGATCATGGTTCCCAAACATGCTAGACTGTTTGCAAGGTAGACTCCCAGGACATACATCACTGAACAGAGCTACACATGTCCCATATAGACTTTGAATAGCCCTTTATCAACACCCCTGACACGTCATATCCACAAAACCAACAATCTGTGCATAAATATGTGTTGACATATGAAGGAATGTCAATGTGTCCACAGATAGATCACACAAGGTAAGAATTATGGGGTCCTGTTTAAGCTGTTGACACCTGCCGACCCACATGGCTCATTCCTGGGATTGCATAAAACAAAGTGTACACACATTACCATGGCCAGTCTGACGATGTCAGCATCCTACAAATATATCAGGAGAATGAAAACTCCTCTGTAAAGCATATAGCACACCGTGTTATTGCGTATGTCTCTAGTATCATAACATAGTTAGGTAGGGGTTGGAATCCTACAAACACTGACAGCGTGTGTATGTGTGTGATTTCTTGTGAGAGGAGTGCCCTTTTTGGAGACTGGGAAAACACATTAAAAGAGGTACATTCCTCTTTGGAAAGTCTGATGATGTCAGCATCCTACAAATATAGCAGGAGAAGAGAAACCACTGACCAAAGCATATAGCTCGTTGTGTTAATGCAAATGTCTCTAGTATCATAACACAGTTAGGTAGGGGGTTGAATCCTGCAAACGCTAACCATGTGTGTGATTTTCTGTGAGAGTAGTGCCCTTTTTGGACACTGGGAAAACACATTAAAAGAGGTACATTCCTCTTTGGAAAGTCTGATGATGTCAGCATCCTACAGATATAGCAGGAGAAGAGAAGCCACCCAGCAAAGTATATAGCGCGCCGTGTTATTGTGGATGTTTCTAGTATCATTACATAGTCAGGTAGGGGTTTGAATCCTGCAAACACTGACAGTGTTTTTGTGTGGGGGGGATGTGTGCGATTTCCTTTGAGAGGAGTGCCCTTTTTGGAGACTGGGAAAACACATTAAAAGAGGTACATTCCTCCTTGGAAAGTCTGATGATGATGTCAGCATCCTACAAATACAGCAGGAGAAGAAAAACCACCCAGCAAAACATATAGTGCACCGTGTTAAAATGTATGCTTCTAATATCATGACATAATTAGGTAGAGGTTTGAATCCTGCAATTTCTGTGTGTGTGTGTGACCCAGTTGGTCAATGTAGTGTGGGTTTTGCTTTTACTATGGTATGACATATCATGATTAAAACAGTACGTGCATTGCACACATCAGGTATCTGCGTGGCAAATAAATATGTGTACATGTGACCTCAATTAGTACATAGGTGTAAAGCCTGCATACTACATGAATACATTTGTTTCCTTTGACAGATTGTGCCACTGCTTCTCAGATCGTAGGTCACATATGTATGTATGTGACAAGCCCAGCCAATGTAGTGATCTGTGTCCAAGGTCATCTGTGCCACACACACCCATGACAGTTACTATAGAGTACTGTGAGTGAGGATACATGCCTGGGGTATATGTCAGACTTGTTCATACACAACGATGACTGGCAATAATGGACAGTCATTATAGGTGTACAACAGCCCTGTGGATATGCATTTAGGCCCCTAATGTCTTATGTGACACACCGAGGGACTCCACAATACCTATGGATATGTGGATACCAAGGGACAGATGACATAACACGTGGCTATATGTACACATTGTTACCCAACACACATGCTGAGGGCTACCACCTATGTGGTACTGTTGGGATAGTATGTGTAGTAAATGTGGATGACTATGCCATAGTCAGCTTACTGCTATACAGCATGTATTGGACAACAGGTATCTGTCTGTATGATACCCTTGTGTAGGATATGCGTCCCATCCAGGGAATGCATTGTAGGCCAACGCATGCATTTCCAGATGTGGATGGACATATCCCTAGTGCGTTTGTATGTACCTAAGAGGGCTATATGCCAAACAGGTGTGGTCCCAGGAACAGGTGGCGGTCAATACCACTGGTCACTGTTATAGTATAGTACTGGAAGGATCCAACTGTTACTGAGTTCCCTACAACTGTGTGTCATTTGTCAGGACATCATCTAATGATTGGTTATAGTCATGCTGTTGAGGTTGTGTATACTAACAGGTTGCAAATCATTGACAGGTATAAACAGTATCACCCACAGCATACTGTCAACCCATGTCATACACACATGTGTACCCATGTTAGTACATATCTGTAGTAGAATGCATACTGGCTATCCAAAGATACTATGAGATGTTAATGTGTACAACAGGGTATGTCACACATCCCATGTGTCCACTATGCATGTACATACAGACAGTGTGCACCCACCATGTTTACAGATGTACACCTGCTAATCTGTAATGCACACACCACACACGTACTATTCACTCACTAACACAAGCTGGCAGCACTGTACACTTCAGCCAAGTGGCACATGGGTGGACAATACATACTCAGACCTAACACTGGTGTAAACAATGCTACATTGACAATCAGAGCTGTGATGCATAATGCCTGCTCAGATATACCTACAAGGATATCATTACACTTTCCTGTTGACAACTTGCTAATATTGCTACACTGCTCTAATGTCACCCTGTGCATCAGAACCATGTTAGCCTATTCCTGCATCAATGTTACAGATGACAGGAGGTGGCACAGTTGTCATCATATGCACAGGGTGTGCTGTTGTTTTGTCAGAGCCCGACACTGACCCATCCAATCGACATGTCTGTGTGTGTGTGCGTGTGTGTGTGTGTGTGTGTGTGTGTGTGTGTGTGTGTGTGTGTGTGTGTGTGTGAGGGACAACAGTACATCATGGGCCAATGTTGATGTAATGTGTGTGTGTATGTGTGAGCCCTAGTTTGGTTAATGTTTGTGTGTCTGCATGCACACAGATTCACCATGTGGCTGCCATATACGGGAGGTTGTGGGAAAGCCACAGACTGTACCTGCTAGGCTGTACAGATCACTGTCTCTGGGCACGGACACGGTACCTGTGCCTGGCAGGGGTGCTACAGGCAGTATCGGTTACCAACCCTGACTGGGTACTATCATCAGAGGCAGAGGTATGATGACTGGACCCATGTCCCTGCTGGGACTGGCCAGAGCCACGTGCATGTGGTCTAATAGGACGGTCAATAAACAGGCCAGCCCCAGCATTGCTGGGGCTGGTACTGCCACTACGGGAGCGACTGTGATCTGTGTGCTGTCCGCATCGACTGCCAGCTGTTGCTGTTGCTGGCATGCATCTGCATCGCCATCTCACCCATCCCGCATGGTCCTGGCTCATGAAAGACACATTGTGGAGGACATCTATGTCTCCCCCCAACATCAATCAATGACCTCGGTGTAATTCTGGATGGCACCGGCAAGGTCATGGATGCTGTCATTGATAGCGGTATAATGGGCCCTCTGTGCCCTTAGTCCCTGTCTGGTGTACTGTTCCATACGTGCCTGTGCCTGCATTACAGCCTGGAACATACTGAAGGTTGTAATACCTCTGGGAGCATGTCTGCCAGGAGCAATATAACCAGTGGTGCTCCCCCGAGAACCTCTGGACATCCGCCTATGTGGTACCCTTCCAGGAATCCAGCTATGGCTGCAGTGAGGGGATGCAAGTGCCATGGGTACCACACTCTCCTGGGCAATGCCAACTGTATGCTGTCCCTCGGCTAAGGCCATTGGTGATGAGGGATGTATCGGCAGTATGAGTGTGTGCATAGATGGGGTTGAATGCTGTGTACTGTCAATTGCTGGACCAACGACAGACCCTGTCAAACCTTCCTGTGCCAGAATACATGTCTCATCATCTCCACTATTAGTGGCAGTGACTTCAGGTTACCTGCTGCTTTCAGCCACCACAAACTCAGCACCTGTGAGAGGAAGTCAGGAAACACACTTTGCAATCTGTACATGATGTTAGCACACATGCACACATGCACACATGCACACATGAACACATGCACACATGAACACATGAACGCATGCACACTTGCACACTTGCACACATGAACACATGAACACATACACACATGAACACATGCACACATGCACACATGTACACAAACACAAATACACTCCTCACTACGGCACATACACACACACACACACACACACACACACACACACACACACACACACACACACACACACACACACCAGCAATCCAACACATACTCAATAATGGGTGAAGGTGAGTGCCAGTATCACAAGGCAAACAGTCACCTCACACATGTCAGCATGCAGAATATGTGTTACTCAAGACCATGCAGTGCAAGTGTAGATGACCCTATTTAATGACATTATACATGGCTTTAATGCATGTGTGTAGTTGTTCAGTGATTGGCTACACCATGGAACACAATGTGTACATGGACACAACATTGCTGTGCATGTATTATCAGCTCTGCAATGTCCTGTGCACCATCGCTCACAGGTATACATACCATGGCTGCATGTGTTATCTGTATGACACATAGATTGCCATGTGTGATTACAGTGTCTGTGTCCATAGCAGATAATAGTGGGCATAGGTGTAGCACATGCATGCTATGTACACACACGGGATGAGTGATGCATGTAGATGTGAAGGAATCCCAATGCTCAACATGGCACTTGTACAGTGGTTATGGTGAGTGTGGGACATATTGCAGATATGTCGGTGCCAGCCATGACATGGAATGCTACATGACTGCAACATTAAACACCACACATACCCAATGTGTGTCATGTGATTGGGTACACCCAATAGCATTCCAGGACATATATGTGACACTTTGTACAGATGGCGACTGCTATGCATATTGTGTATACTGGCATATGTAAGCACACACACAACATGCTATGCATATTGTGTATAGGTGCATATGTTTGCACACACACAACATTGAGGTGCAAAGCAATGACTGCTATGTGTAGTACTGTGGTCACTGTAACTGGATAGGGTGTAGTACCATGTGCCATCATCATCATGCATCTTGTGGTCACTCATGGCTACTAATGTGTGACAGACCACCGCCTAGCATGCTGTACCTGAACTGCAGTGCCGTGGCTACGTTCACAATTACACAGCCACTTTGTACATGAGTGTGTGAGGTGCCCATTAGGGAGCATATCCTAACACAACTGTGTTATGTGTTGAAGAGTGTAGCACAGCCCCATGATAGGCCTCTACCCCTCAGGTACATCATGTGTGTGTGGATGACATGTGGGATACTGAAGTGTGACCTTACAGTGGGTGTGTGGTAATGCCATATGTAGCATGTTTTTGTGTACTGCGTATGATAAACGTGTTATGTTGTGTACAGCTGTAGCAACTATGCCTATCCAATGTGCAGTACAGTGCTGCCACAACTGTGTCTGATGTTCTGTGTATTGCATGTCATTGAGGCAGCTACTGACATTACTGAGCTGTGCAATGTCTTACAGAAAACATGCACGGCATGCATTATGCATATGTGTGTTACGTGTACATGGCCTACACCTCACCTATGACATGCACATTTCATTACCAACATTGCAGTGATACCACACTCACCAGCATGGATAGTCTGCCCTGCTGTCACACCAGAGGGACCTACGAGAATATGAGAGAGTTTGTCAGTGGCCACAACTGTGGCATTGCTACAGTGGGTATGCTAAACTACAGTGGAACAACAGTCAACAGTCACAGGTGTAGAGATAATATTCCAAATATCAGTATTAACACTAGGCAGCACAACTGCTAAACACACAGTACACATCTCACGTAGACATAATCTAACAATACAGTTAACTTTTGTATAAAGATAGGGCATGTTACCTGCTTGCTCCATGTGAACATGCTGGGTGGCTCCGGCCTCCATGACAACACATGTCACAGGTTGTTGCTGCTGTTGTCCAGGAGCCACCACGCAGCTCCTCCACTCTGGTGAGGGGGGGATGAATGGCCACCCCACCACCTGTGGCAAGCTGTTGTCTTTGGATATCAGACGCACACCACAGGACATGTCTAATTAAATCACTGCAGTGATGGCGTACCTGCTCATATGTCCGGTTATGCATGCCTATGTCATTTACCCGACAAACAAGATCCTGCCACAGTGCAGTCCACTCCTGCTGGTGCTGGCTGCTTCAGGAAAACAGCATTGTGTACTGCTGCACCAGGCTTTGGACAATTTCATCTTTCTCCGTTGCTGTGTACAACGGGTTGTGTTGGTGGGCCAACTGGCTGAAAAAGATATGAACAATATGTGTGAGTGAGTCCTGTGGCACACTTTAAACCTTTAACCAAAGATATCACTTTACTGACATATATACCATCCATTTGTCTGTCAGGGGTTACACACGTTTACTACCACTTACTGGTTCTCAGATCACAACTGACTAACAGTGCCTGGCACACTCTATATATCACACCAGTATACAACAGTACACGGCACACTGTTTGTGACACAATGCACAACATTGACACAGGGATATATATCATGATGATGCATGAACAGAGATGTCATCCATTGCAATGAATGTAAAGTACAGTTACAGTAGTACCAGTCAACCACCCTAGTCATTGATGGCATAGCCCTGCCTAACATATGTGTACGGTTGTTACTATAAGTGGCATACTGCTGTAACAGAGTATATATGTTGCTGGATACACACGTATACCCTGTAACACACATATGATTGCAGCCATGGTACAGGCATAATTACACACACATCAGACAAACATACAATGCACCACTGTATTCCAACACAGATGAGCATTACCTGTGTACCATACAGTACTGTGTGCCACTACTTACAAACCCTTATGCCTGAGTTTTGTCCTCTGTGCAGACTACAGGAAACACACAAGACAGTGTTTCCAAGCAATGTGAACACACACCATACTGTGCTGCTTAGGCCTACAGCTTCAGGTAGTACTACAGTTCCTATGGGAGTTGGATTCACCAGCAGTACCACTCACTAAGCATACATGTATGGCTTTAGCCTACAATGAGACACCACGGTCATCAACAAGGAACTATGTCACATCATATGCCATACTACTATGTCTGCTTAACAGTACAATACATATCTTTTCCTGGAGTCACAGCTAGGATAGACACTACCATGTCAGATACAACTTCACACTAACCTATCACACTTTTACAGACCTTGCACACATTCAGCATTACATTTATTCAACCTCACATAGCAGGTATTGCATTGAGTACATGTGTGAGTGCATAGTGTCATAGGTAGAGTATATGCTATTGGCCCAAGGGCCTACAGCAGCCTAGCCATATGCTACCCTGGCCTTTGACACACATGTACTTTGATTTCACTTGCCCCTGCCAACCAGAACCACAGAGGGGGTTCCTGCGGTGTATTAACAATCTCCCAAACAATCATCAGGGGTATTTATGACAACTGCTAATGAGGAGCCTTGTTTGCTATTGCTAGGTGGTCTATTCCAGTGTATGGCATATCTCTGAGATAGGAACCTATCCCTCCAGCATGTGCTGTTTAGTGAGCTGACGAGGTTTAGGGCCCTAAAGCATGTATCCCAGAGGGATTGTGATATGTTGCCACGGTGGTAGTCACCCAGCTATGGGTGTGACATACCTCTGTATGTACGGCAGAGGTCACCTCTATGTGGCCGGTATGCAATACAGTCTAGATGTGGTTTTGTGAGTCAGTCTGCATAGGGCATCTGTTTGCGGCCAGTATTACCCTTTGTGAGGTATGTCTGTGGCCTTTCCACCTGCTGTAGTTGTCATGTGAAGGTACATACCACACAGGGCATTGTGATCAGTAGAGGGGAACACTGACCTATATTTCCCTAGATGACACACCTGTTGTCATGACACATACCACACAGACAGATTACAGGTCTAGTGTGGCACTGTATTTATCAAAGAGGTGGCTACTGTCCACCTGTGTCCCATGTTCCCTTTTCACACCTTCGGTGTTGGGTAGATCTCTACCTATGTGGTAGTTAATGGGTACATTGTTTTGGAAAGGAGGAATGGCACTGCAGTATCAACACTTGTCAACAGTCCATGCCTTGGTCACCACACACCTGTTGCAGTACATATGGCCCCATGTCTCTCTCTCTCTTTCTATATATATGTAGATATCTTTATATATATATATATATATATATATATATATATATATATATATATATATATATATATATATATATATATATATATATATATATATATATATACATATCTATACACATACATGTACACATCCATTGCTGTACACATAGATGTACATATAGGCACATGTACAGTCCACCTTTCATGGTGGGGATATCAGTTATGCGACAGTTGTGGGATGTACAGTTATGTGATTATATTGCACAGTGTTGTGCAGAATGCATGTGGGTGTCCTCAGCCCATGTAGCTTTAGCAGGCCTCACTGGCTGTAACACAGCAGATCTGACAAATCAGTCCCACAGCGTTTAACCAGCACATGACATATATCAGCACTGCATGCTGTTTTCTATGCCACACACTACGACCTACATAGATATATACAGATAACAATCTTCAACGGCAGATATCTGTCCACCCTTCACTAACAGTTGCAGTATGACCCTTGCCCTATGCACATATGCAGATACAGATAGATGCATACTGTTGCCACACATGGATGATTTGCAGTGTGTAGAGTACTCTTCAGGAACATCTACTAAATGCCAACACATACATATGAGTTGCATACCTTACCTTTGTATTTCCCTGCTCCGTCTGTTACAATTTTATAGTTTTTTTTTTTTTTGGTTGGTTGTTTGTTTGGGGTTTTCTCCCTCTGTTTCTGTTTCTGTCTCTGTTTCTCTCTCTGTTGTCTGTGTCTCTGTCTGTGTCTCTCTCTCGCTCTCGCTCTCTATCTCCCTGTACCTGCAATGATATTATTGCATGTGTGGACAGCAAGTACAGCCTGCTTTTCTAGGTATCTGCACTTGTGCATGTGACAGCCTCTGCACCAATTGCTGCCCACCATTCAGTAATTGCATGCAGCCTGCTGTGTGCTGATTGCATTACTCACTGTGATTGCAGCCCACTGCTATAAAATGCTAGGTTAGGTAGGTGTAGCCCTTTCAGATTTCCAAGGTGGGGCCCAAGCTTGTTTGCTCTGGACACCATTGTGTCAGTCAGAAGGTTGGTGTATGTCTCTTATCTGAAGCTAGGGTTGTAGCCAGTGATATGCATGTTGTGAATGTTGCTGCTTCCAGTACACACTTCTCAGTGTAGACATGTACTCACCCCTCCAAATGCTAACACAGGATACATGGGAGTATGTACTTTCTTTCTGAATTAGACATTTAACCGCCATACAAATGTGGTTAGTGCACTGTATTCCTGTGGCACATGCAGTGTTTGTGAACTGCTATACTGTAATTATTATGTTACTCACCTCTGAACAGTTTGTGATTTGTTTGTGTTGACATTAGCACAGGCTGCTCAACACAACTGGACATATTTCAGTACTGAGTATGCCTACCTACACCATGGTTTTTGCCTGAATACACAGGTGTGTTTTTCCTTTGGTTAGGGGTGCAGAACTGCAAAGAGCAGTTTTTATTATCATGTGAGGTTTATCTTGCTGAACATACAGGATTGCTGTGTACCTGTTAGTCTATCAAGGCAAGTAGTCTGTCTGTGTAGCTCCCACCTGTGGACATATCCAGATGGTAGCTAGAGGTTAGCCTATTATACTTTGTCTGTGCACCACACCAGTCTTTTCAGCACTGTCACATTGGCATTGCTACAGTTGGTTGCTAGCAGTACATGGCTACATCCTGTGATATTTCTGTGTTGTATTCCTACATAAGGGCATGCTTGTGGAACTCCTTCCAAAGCTATTTGCAGAGTGTGTAACAGCAGTAATGCTGATATGCCTGCGTGTTTCTGCCTCTGCCAGGCCTCAGATACTCTCAGGTATGTATTTGAATGGCCTCAGTGAAAGGTACATATACGTTAGATACACCTGCAATATATTACAGACATATTGCAGTTGAGACTTTCTTGGGAATCAGAGCATATGTATACCTACACCTTTCCTGACATGCAAGCAGTGTCTTCTCTCACCTATTGAGATTATTCATTACGTGTGATTCCACACTTGTCTGCCTAAAGTTCGTACTTTCTGGATTGATTCAGTGGGGCACAGCTAACATTTCTTTACAAATCAGGGACATCCCTGTAAAGCAGTCACAGTTGGGGTATCTGGCCTCTGCCCTAATCAACTTTGCCAGTATTTATTCTGGTCTGATACTGTGTGGTGTTTGTAAGGTGCTACTGTAACATTATTCCCAGCTTGGATGACTGGTTCTCTTTTCACAGTCATGTCATGCAGTTCAACAACAACTGCTGGTAAAGACCCAGAGAACAGGATTTGTGTTATACCATTCCTAATTTCCATTTACATTCCCTCATTGTAATGCATGATATATTTATGTCAGCACCAAGTTATTTGTTTATCTGCTGTGGCTTAGTGGTAATTCATGCAGTCTATTGTGTCAATGATTTGGGGTTTGAGACTGGCAGAGGTCTTTTTTTGCTGCTGAGCAGAACAAGGGCCCTTCCATAGAGTGACTAAGGCACTTTTAAGCAGTTGTAAGTGGGTTTGCGCGGGTTTGTGCAATGGTTAGCAATGCTTAGCTAAGCGAACACATGCGCACACTCGCTTAAACCCGCTTACTACCACTTAAAAGTGCTTATTCCCACTAATCCCCGCACTAATTTCTTTTAAAGAAAAGAAAATGGGGAGATAGGAAAATGGTGAAAAAGGGGGCACAAAGAGGAACAGACAGTAGGTAAACAAGCTCGGGATGTACAGGACAGGTGTAGGGAAGGTCCATAGCTGCCCATTTCTTTACCAGCAACAGCTGTGCATATGCAATAAATTTGGAGTGAAATTTGAAACCTTCCACCCCTGGGAGAGGGGTGAGGACAACAAAGTACGTTGTATTTCCAATTATAATTATCAGTTTACATGTCCAGTGGACATGTGTGTGAAATGGGCAGCTATGTATGGGGCGTAGTTTTTTTTGTGGGTACAGATTGTCCTTTTTTTTTTTTTCAGGTGAGAGTGGAAAGTGAGGTAGAGGAAGTAGGTATGTTCGCGGAGGTAGGTTGGGGAGGTAAACAGACAAGACAGACAAGGCGCATACAGGGGTGGTGTATGACACATGGGGTGGGTGAACACAATTGATGGGGACGGATGTTTGGA
This sequence comes from Protopterus annectens, assembly GCF_019279795.1. NCBI lineage: Eukaryota > Metazoa > Chordata > Ceratodontiformes > Protopteridae > Protopterus > Protopterus annectens. The sequence continues at coordinate 1,674,586,594 of NC_056726.1, forward strand.
AATCGCAATCCCATGAGCCCACAGATGGTAACAGTGGAACTGAGATCCCCACCAAGGGCAGTCACCACTGCACCTTCACAGCCCCGAGGGTGGCTGTGCTGGGGGCTGCGTAGGATAGGCAGGCTCACCCATGAGACGCGCCAATCTCACCTCGAGCTGGCATAGGGGATCAGTGACTGAACGCTGGGATCTCCCCACGCACCACAGCCCGGACCCTTCGAAGGGTGACAGGTGGCCCTTCTCCACCCACTCTTGCACGGAGGGGCGAGCCCCATCCCCTGCAGCGCTTCCACACGAAGGTGGCACAGGACCAACAGAGGAGGGGAGCCTGGGCTGGGCATCGGACCTGCTGCTGCCAGGTGCACTCGCCAGCTGAGGAGGGACAGGTGGGTCCACTGGCACCAGCCTTCCCATACTTTCTGTGATTAGGTGTGTTTAATTACAACATAAACAACAGCATTCCAGATTAGTTGTAACAGCATGCAGTAATACTCCCATTAACCCAACACACCAAGGTTCCAACAGTTGAACAGCAAGCATGACACATGCATATATTGAACAACAGTGGATATTCCAGCAGCATGCAGGGATGTTTGGTAGCAACAGGCCACCATGATTGTGGTGTTTGAACAGGGCACATGCATCAATGTGAATGCAAATATTTATAGAACAATAGGACATATGTCCCAACAAATATTTAAGATTACACATACCCATTGAGGTGTGGAATTGCATGGCTTATGCACATACAGTAGGGTGTAGAAAAAAACCTTGGTTAACATCTTATAATTACTTTTAGTCTACACTACATTCCTAGTGACTGCAAGTGTATATCCCCTACATGTATTATTACACTTGCCACCATGCATTAGGTTGTGTAATGGGTTTGGCTAGTTCAATATATGCCTAACCTATATCTGACATACTAACTGTCCAAGATGCAGATGTTACTGCTACATATTCCTTGATTGCATTTATATTTCTTTATCTACATATCTGGATGTTTTCACATGCCATTTTCACTTCTATTTGTACAGAACCCTGTATTTCTTGACACACACTCACATTTCTGGGGAACAAATTAACAATGCTACTCATGTGCCAGATTTACTTATGCATGCCAGCCAGTAACTGACTGTTGAGGACTGTATATATGCTTCACAGCTACTAGCACTTCCATCACCCACTTTATATGGGACTGCACAACTCCGGGTTGCCAGCACTTTTTAAAACAGTACTATTTGTGTAATGCAAGGGTACAACAACATTTCAAACTAAGTGACACAGACACACTCCGGGTTTTAGACCTTTATTAATGACATTACACACTTTTCCATAGGCTCACTCCTTTATATGTTATAACGGTGCATATGGAAGACATATTCAAGACATATTATACCTTTATTAATAGGTTAGAACACTCTTTTTCAGGCTCACTCACTTATTTTATATGACAGTACCTGCAGAGATGTTATTCCGGACATATGTTACCTTTCTTAATGGGTTACTACACTCTTTTTCTGGCTCTCTGACTTTTTTATCTGACAGTACATGCAGAGGACTTATTCAGGCCATTTATGGCTGTATTATTGGACTACAACACTTTATTTCATGCTCTCTCCCCTATTTTATATAACAATACATGCAGAATAGTCACTAACCTGCTTGGTGGCGCAGCCTTAACAGCCTATCTGCATAGGCTTGCTGATTCGCAGCACGGTCACCTGCAGCTGTAAAGTAAATTAAGGGATATTGAGACATACCTATCCATTATACAGAATCAATTATCAATTCCTACATACTGCATTCCATGGCTACCTACTCAGTTGTGGGACATCCTGCATCCCACAGGCCTCCTGTATCCATTGGTTCAGGCGGCCCTGCTTCCGTCTCTTCAGGTCTGCATGGTGGTGACAGACCTGCTCACCAGTCCGAGGAACGCCTGTGACACTGGTGAGGTCATGACCTAACCGGTTCCAAGCCTCTGCCTTGTACTCCGTCCCTTGGAACTGGCCCTGCAGGAGTCTTGACTCATGATGGTGGACAAGGAGCCAAACCATGTATTTCGACTCCGCGATGCCCCAACATTGCGCTCAGAAGCGTGTACCCTCTCCAGCACCAGCCATTCTAACTGCAGATGTGAGCTACAATCAGTTATGGTGAGTATTCCCGCCTATGGGGCTTAAATATGCCACATTTCCCACACTTTTTTGTGATTGGCTGTTTTTGAAAATTCTCGGCTGACTGCAGACCTGCTTAGTAATGGTTAATCTACCATTACTAAGTATATATATGTTAACAGTGGCTGTTTCTCTTAAGTTGTCATGGCTTAGTGGTTCTGTACTTTGATTAAGATGCACAGAGTCTTGGGTTCAAACCTTGTCATTCATTTTATTTTCATACTGTCCAGACAGGCTAGGGGGTGTGGCTGCGTTTAAGCAACTTTGCTCTACGTTGCTCCATGGTGCCCTGGTTGGCACGGCGCACACGTCTGTGCAAACACATTGCGCTGGTTAAAGCGCTATTTCGTTATGAGCACCTCTATTGCACTGGGTAAAGTGCTCTTAAACTTTGGGCAACTCTATTGCACTGGGTAAAGTGCTATTAAACTATGGGCATCTCTATTGCGCTGGGTAAAGTGCTATTAAACTATGGGCACCTCTATTGCGCTGGGTAAAGCGCTATTAAACTATGGGCAACTCTATTGCACTGGGTAAAGCGCTGCTTAACTGCAAGCAATTATATATCAGGATCCTTTAAAAATATAATATTTTGTTCACTGATACATTGGCCATTTCACTGCTTTTTACTGATATTTTAATCATATTTGTCAGGTATCATTCCATGTACTGATTTAAAACATAAATAAGAAGGGGAGTGGTGGGACTTGAACCGTGAATGCCTCTTCTTTGTGCGAACGCTCTACCATTACACTATTGCTCTTTGGTGTGATTTGCATAAACATTCTTTCTTATGCTCTTCCATGTCGAAATTGCTAATTACAGCTAAGCAATGGGCACACCCGCGCACACACGCGCAAATACGGGCAGCTATTTTGGGAATTTAGAAAAAATAAAATTAATTTTTTACTTTTTATAACTGTGATGGGGGTTTACAATGTCAGGGAGTGTGGTGTTGGGTGCAAGGACATTTGAGTGGACTCGCTCTTGTATACTTTCATTTTCCTTTTCCAAACCTTGCAGAGGCGTGGACATTTAGACTGCTCGGCAGTCGGACACGCCCCCTGCTTTCCTACCCGGTCCGTGTAAGACTTACAGTTAAGTCAGCGTGCCCACATGAATATTCATGGCACGCTGACATCATACCATTCAACTGCAGCCTCCGAGTAAGACTTATTAAGTCTTACACGGAGGATTTGTGAATCCGGGGGAGTGAGTTTAAAAACACAATACCAGAGTGAGAGGGTGGGAAAAAATAATTTCTGTATGACTCACAAGAGACACGGCTCTGTTTGCTTTCCTAGATTAAATATGCAATAGAAAAGAGAATGCAGTGAAAACACAGTTTAATGAAAATACACCACAATATACAAAACAGAAGAAAGCAATAAAGCATTAAAAACAACAAGAAAACAATATAAAGAAAACCAAACTAACCTTTCCCTTCACAGCAGTCTGTGGGGAGTAGGTGTGAGCTTTTCCATTAAAGCCTTGAAATGTTTTATCTCTTAAATCCAAGGCATGGGCATAGTGAATGCAGGTATGATGATCATTATAGACTAAGCTGGTCTACCCGAGAACTTTGGCTGGACTTGGTAACCCCACTCAGTCCTCTGGAAGTACCAATATGACAATCAAGGCAATGTAATGTGATTCATTAACACAAAATGTTATAGAATTGCATTATCTTTTCTGGACGTCATGGGATGCAATTCAATTAAATTCCTTGATGATGATAGGGACTGAATTGGGTGGAGGTTGTATTTGACTATTAGTAGTAGTGAAGGTCATTTGCTCATGCTACCCATAATGCATATTTCCTTGTCCGATATTTTTTTTCAGTCTGCTTGTTGTCTACTTCTCATGCTGATTCAGTGTCATATAGGTTTTATCTAACATCTTTTTATGGCTTGCATGTACACTGTCATTCATTTGCATAGCAAGTCTCTGAATTATGTTATCATTCAGCAGCATAAGTTGAAGTGTTGGGGTGGTCTCCTCAGTTGTAATCTTGTGTTTTTCCCCTCTGGACATAGATTCTATTCAGGATATGTCTGACTACTCTGACTGAGATAACAATGTCACCTCTGCAAGTCCTCTGTTCGTCCCTGCCCTCAACCTTTTGGATTCTGTTCCTATATCATGCTATGAATAACCACTCATCTTATTACACCATTTGTATCCTTTACTGCTCTTTATGTTAGATAGTCGATCTGAATGTTATTTACATATTTAACATAAAATTGTCATCCTTTTGGTTATGCTGGCATATTTTGATAATGAAGAGTACATGTCTGATACACAGTAAATAGTGTCTATATCTTTTAGTTTTCATTTCACTTTATGCCTGGATAATAAGACAGGCTATGCTGTCTGATTCCTGTTAAATATGTTTTATGATTTCAGATTCACTATGCAAGCTATAACTCATTTACCACAATTAAAACAATCACATCCATTATTATGAGCAGTAGCTCTGGACAATAGCATGCAACTGTTAAGTTTAATTTCCTCACAGTATTATGACTCCACCTGTATGCTTCAAGCAGCAAAATAAAAGCAAATCTAAATGTAGAACTGTAACAAAAAACAGCAATACAATAATATGCATATTGAGATGCAGTCTTAACAGTTTTCATTTAACTTGAATTGCTGCACTTTCCATACCAAATATTATTAACAAAGCCGCAGGAATGCGTATAACTTCCTTGCCATATACAATGTCAAATTGCTGTATATTTTCACAAAATTATTTTGTTGATGAGTAGATGGATTCTAAGAGAATTTGGGGATGATGACATGCTTAGCAGTCATTTCACACCTGCATCCAAAAGCTAGGGCTCTGTCAGTTCCATTTCAGCACATGCCATTATCCGTAACTTGGGTATATATGTTCATAGCAATCTGACGTTTAATCACCATGTCTCAGCTTTGGTATGGAAGTCCTACATTGTTCAGCTAATCTGTAAGGGTGTCTCCACTAGGATTTATGCAGTCTTGGTCCCTGTATACTCTTTCTTTATTAAACTTATCCCTGAATACAGTGCCCCATCTTGGATGTGTTTCACAAAGCATCTTGACCAACTTAAAAGGCCAAAAAGTTTCTGACCAAAATAGCTTTTGAATTGTATAGTTTAAGTAGCTCTGAAAGGCTAAAAGAACCTGTATCTCTACTTTATATTTCATTTTTTTCAAGCACTGGGAGTCATTAGCCTTTTTCAGCCTCCTAGAACCAACAGTCTGTCGAGCACTTGTTTCAAATTCTTCAACCTTCCCTGCAAGTTCAACACCACCTGCTGCAGAAGAGATTTATAACTCAGCACATTCTCTGCCTTTGGAATAAATGTATACATATCTAACAAAGTAACTATATACTCTCAAAACTATAGATGACAATTGCTTGGGAAAAAATAATCTTCATACCATGGGTAAGCAAATTGTTCTCAAAGGGGTGTCATGTCTAACTTATTGATGGTCCTTCAGTCATAAGCTTATTATGAACCTAACAGCCTATTTAACCTCATGTCACTGTCTATTCACCTGTGTAAACAGAGCACCTGAGTGGTCTTGGCAGATGTTCACTACTCCTTAGACTTTGTTATGCATACTTAATGAGATTAATTTGGGAATGCTTCTATAGCCATCATGCTGTCTGGACAGAGTGGAAGGGTTTCAGGCAATAATAGCTGTGATTAAAAAAAGATGTATATGTATTAAATGGATAGCATTGATTACATTCTGAAATAAGCAACAAATAAACTTTTTATGCATCTCTCTCACATCAGAGAAATGCATTTGAGTTGTGTTATGCACTGCTTCAAAATGTTCTGTTCTAGCCTCACCCTAGACCAGATGTGGGTGGCATCTACCACCGAACAGTGCCAGAAGCTTAAACAGCTTTGAAAGCTATAATTTATTTCATGCTACTACACAAAAAAAGTTTGTAAGGAAAAAGTATATAGCAATTTTAAAGCTGTTGTTTAATCTGAAGTTTACTTCAGTTCTGGATATTTAATCTTTTATGCAGAGGTACTGAATTTTTTTCTTCTTTTTTACTACATTATGGGCAAGACACGAAAAGCCTTTGGCATGGAGTGACACACTCAACTGAGAGTGTTTCTCCATGCCAGATTCCAAAACATAGGCCTTTGGATTCAGTGTATGCTAATGTGGAATGGCAGTGACATATGCAGTTTCAAAATGTAGAATCAGGCTCAGCTCACTGATTTACTTTGTTGTAGTACATCAGTGAGGTTTGCAGTTGTATGAGGCTGAATCAATGGCAAAACCTCCATTGTAAAGAAATGGCTTCTTGGTGAGGTGGAAGCTACACCTGTACATGAAAGCTAGGTACTGCAGGCAGTACTGGGTGGGAATCCAGACGAGGAGGGGGGCTAGGACTCTGTGTGTGTGTGTGTGTGTGTGTGTGTGTGTGTGTGTGTGTGTGTGTGTGTGTGTGTGTGTGTGTGTGTGTGTGTGTGTGTGTGTATGTGTGTGTGTGTGTGTGTGTGTGTGTGTGTGTGTGTGTGTGTGTGTGTGTGTGTGTGTGTGTGTCAGTTTGGTGTCTTTTAAAAAATGACTTTATTTCTTGGTGGGCTAGTGGGCATACACACATATCCTGGATTAACCAGGCCACCATTCAGGTGAAGCTGTGTCATTGAATGACATCATGGCTATGCAGCTCTGTCTGTATGGAGCCGGTGTGGCAGGCAGATTTCTTGCCTGCTATACCAGATCTATCATACAGATGAGGTGTTCTGCAAGAGATCTTCATCCAAATGCAGTGGCCTCACTGAGTCCTCAGGCAACCACTCTCAGGTTAAGGAATGTGGATCATTAACAGAGAGTGTTACTGAATTCCATTATTCTACTGGGTGTAGTGGGCCCCAATTTAATTCAATACCATGGAGTTTTTGTTTCAGGTGAGATGAACTTTTTTTTACTGTTCCGAGTAGCAGTGGAGGAATTACACAGACTGTGCATTCTCGATTCTCCAGTGCAACCTTATGGGAGGGTGTGGCCCTTTAGATAGTTTGGGACAGTGATGATATGTCAGTAGATAGGACCCAAATAGCTGCTCTGATTCTTATGGAAGTTGACCTAATACTTTATCTAGTGAAGAAAGTAAACCTATATGATAGAAGAATACGGAAATGGATTTTATGGTATTTAGGACAATTGAAGCACAACTGGTAATACATAAGTAATGGAAGGTATACAAACCAAAACAGAAAGGAACATCAGCAAAGGTATTGTGGTTATAAAATGAATATACAATTTGTTGTAGGTTGTTTTACTGGATAGATACATTGTATGGAGGAGAAATTTTGGAATAGAAGGAAGAAACAAAATAATGACAACTGTTGATAGTAGAAAATAATGATAAATAGCAATACGAGATGGAAACTGCAATATAAAGTATGTATGGCAGACTAGAAATATAAAAGAACAGGAGTTTGAATTAACTCATTCACATTATATTAATTTTTTATACACTTCATTTTAACACCCATAGAACTACAGTATTTTTTCTGAATGGATTCCTTAATTGTCTTAGGTTATATAATGAGATATTTAATATGAAAAGACAGTGTGTAAGAAACAAAATGACACTACAATTGCAAACCTAGGATAGATATGTCAGATTGCAGTCCAGATTCGAAAATGATTTGAGTGTAGAGTAACATGCTGCACTGAGCAGTTATCACATACCCAAGTCTAATACTATGGGGTTCTGCTAACCCTCATTCAATGGGAAATGGCATAACCCTATGCTCAATTCCAAAAGAGGTATCAGGATTGCAATAGAAAAACACTTCAGATTTGTTTGAGGACAAGGCCACTAATGCACAGCCCTAAGTCAACAGAGCAGCCAACTGCAGTCAATGAGCTGCATTAGCAAAGCAACACCTCCACCTGATACTGCAAGTAATGTTGAGAAGGAAGAGTGGTCTGCAGTAACAAGATGTCCCACAGAAAGATCTGTGCCAGTAATAAGTTGGATTCATGGAGGGTGGTCAATCTCACTCATCCATGGCTAGATGGTGTTGGAGTCATCCTTATAATTCAGTGAGGACAGCACATACAGATGGCATAGTTTTTGGAGTTAAGTATAGGACTACACCTGTTCCCATTAGCATGAGCTGAATGTGGAATGTGGTGGCCCTATTTTCTGGACTCAGGAATGGAGTAACATACTCAGATTGCCATGTTATTCTATGTCCAGTATTTTGGAAACTGGAGTTTTAATGTGTACTGCCATGAACATTTGGATGTGATTTTATATTTTAGAAGAGCGTAAGATACAAGTAAAGACTTAAATTGTTATAATAGGTGAATGCAACTGGGGTCTAAATTAGATAGCTAAGACAAAAAGTGAGTACTGAAAACTTAGTCTGTGCCATCTGGTCTTTGTGCAACAGAGTTATATCTCTTAGGTTTCTCACCAGTAACATTATTAGTGAAGCACTCAAGAATAATTGTGCTTCAAGCAGCTTGCTAAAAAGTTTGCTATTGTCAGGATCATAGGATCATAAGAGATTCCTAGGCTATCGACTAGGAGGTCATTTTAAGCCTTGCCAATTCATCCCAATGTAATACCATAGAAATGCTAGTCAATACCCAAGATTGCATTTACTGATGGCTGTCCATGTCCAGGAGGGTTATGGGCACTATTCTCAGTAAGTATTTACGGTACCCCATCCAGATTGCTCTTGAACAGTGTAATATAAGTGCACTGTTTGACATGAACTGGGTAGCCTATTCTGAAGATGTGGCAGTTGCTGTGAGATAAATCTGTCTCTCCAGCATGTCCTATTTAAGTCACAGGCCATATTTAGGTCCCTGGAATGGGTATCCCTAGTCCCATTTGATTTACAGATATGCAGCAAGTTCATTAGGTTTGTATTTAGGATTGCTCTGTAGGCCACACATAAGTCTCCCCTAAGAAGTCTATATGATATGGAGTACAGTGACAGGGACTTTAGTCAGTCTGTGTAAGGCACATGCTGGAGCCCCTTGATCTTCTTTGTTAGAAACCTCAAGTATGGGCTGGATAAGTGCCGAGTATACAGGGGTTATAACTTCCTTTGCTCTTGAGGCATTGCCTTTGCTAATCAAGTGTACTACATAGAAAGTTTTCCTTACTACACAGTAGACACATGATGGTTGAAGTTAAGGTCTCATCTAACTTGTGATTCCAGGTCCTTTACCAGTTTTTGGGTACTTAGGGTATTGTTGCTGATTTGATAGTGTGAAGAGACATTGTTTGTGCTGAAGGGAATGATGTATTTCTTTCCATTCAGTTTGAGACTGTAATTAACACACTAGTTGCTGGTCTGCATGAGACCCTTCTGGAGTATACTGATATCATTTGTGGATTCAATGATTGCACGTAAGTTTGCAGTTGTCTGCAAAATTGGTCAGATACAGCCCTATAGTTTTGACTTGAACATCTGAGAAGGATATGCCAAACAGCAGGGAGTCCAAAACTGACCCCTGTAGCACCCCATTGGTAACAGGTCTGCTGGTTGATGTGGAGTCATCCACTTTGGTAGTGTGTATCTGGTTTGTGAGCCAGTGTGCAACCCATCTTACAATAAAGGGGTTTACATTCAGTTTGCTAAGTTTATCAGTAATGAATATGGAATTGTATCAAAAGCCTTTGCCAAGCTGAGGTATGCTCTGTGCACAGATTTGCCCTCATTAATGTCTCTGGTAAGATTTCCAAAGAAATACATCAGATTTAACAGGCATGCTCTGTTCTTGATGAAGCCAAATTGGGTAGGAACCAGTTTGGAGGTTACCTGTCTGTATTTATGAGGTCCATAATGATACATTCCATGGCCTTACAGATGAGACTGGTCAGGCTTATGGGTCTGCAATTCCCCAGGTATGTTACTAAGCCACCTTTGTGGAGGGGGAATAACAATTGATGTTCTCCATTCCGCAGGAATAAAGTCTGTGGTTAGGCTATGATTGAAAAGGGTACTTAGTGGTGATGATAGTTCATGTTTTAGCCTGTTTAGAAGACAGCCCGGGATGTCGTCTGGTCCCATAAAGGTTGTGTTTTTCCCTTGGACAAGGCATTGCGGAACTGTTCTTCAGATACGTGGTGGAGGGGGACACCATTAAGCACATAAACAACTATTTTAGCCAGTTTGATACTTAGGCAAGGGAACAGTGATTTCTAGAAAAACAACTGAACTATAAAAAAAGAAGCTAAACTGATCATACTCTACACATCCAAGTGTGGTTACTTGCACTGCATTTGAATTGATTTTAGTGCTGTTTTAACTGCTTTTCTGTAAAAGAAAATCTAAATTTTAAGCTTGTTTCCTGCCTTTCCTGTAACTAGTCTAGTCCAGATACAGATTTGCTGTATCCAGGAGTGTTTGTAAGCTTCTGAGCCCCCCAAGCCTTTCTGTGTTGGAGGGAAGCCTTCTAGCTTATCAGTGGGAGAAGTAAGCACTAAGTAGCCTGTCTACCAGAAGAGGAGTGGTTTCTGGCCCAGAAAGAGTAGTATGTTTGGCCGTTTGGGCATTTTTTCAATCTCTTTCAACTTTCTAGTTTAAAAGACCACATTTGTGCTTTTACCCCCTTTCCTGTAACTAGTCTAGTCCAGATACAGATTTGCTGTATCCAGGACTATATGCAAGCTTTTGTGTGTTGGAGGGAAGCCTTCCAGCTTATCAGTGGGAGTGCTAAGCACTGGGTAGCCTATCTACCACAAGAGGAGTGGTTTCTGGCTCAGAAATTGTAGTTTATTGGAGTTTGGCAGTTTTTCCACCTCTTTCAACTTTCTGGTTTAAAAGCCCACATTTGTGCTTGTTTCCCACCTTTCCTGTAACTAGTCTAGTGCAGATACAGATTTGCTATATCCAGGACTGTTTGTAAGCTTCTGAGTGGTGTCAAAGTCTGCTCTTCAAATTTTCCCTTAGATCTACTAGTTCTCTCCTCTCCTGCACTTTTACTAGCTTATTAATGTAGCACTTTACCAGACTTCTTGTAGAAATTATTGTAGTACATAAAAGTGGTACCAGTACTAAACATTCTACAAGGAAACAGCTCTAATATTTATTATTAACGCCCACACCTCCAGGCATGTCTAAAGGTCAGTTGCCCTGTGGTTTCTCCTGTTAACCTGGTGAACTTGGGCAACCTGAGGCAATGTAGCAACTGCCACATGTAAACTGACAACCCTCTCCTCTTAACTCCCAACACTCAGACTTGCGAGAGATGCATTTATATATCCAAATTGGAAGCCACACACTCTCCAGCCAAGACCGGAATAGATGGTCAAGAAGAGAAGGTCAACACTTGCAGCACACCATATGGAACACATAGCCCTCCAGAACACACATCAGCAGTGCCTTTACATAAAAACACAAACTGCAAACCCACCTTCATGGAGGCTCTCAATAAAAATCTACCCAAACAGCAGAGACTTCCAAGGCAGAAACGCACTCGACCACCACAACACAATGTTAATAATGAGACACATAACTCTCCTAAACAGTGCACCACTCAACCAAAGCTCCTAAGGCAAAACAGCATGCCCAACACACTAGTCATAGGTGACTTGATAGTGAGGCTCACTGATGTCCCACTCACTAGGTTGAATAAGGAGAAAGTAACAGTCAGCTGCCTGTCAGGTGCGAGGATCTGCCACATAATGCATGCACTCTGGTCCCTCAACAACAGGTACAAATATGACTCTGTCATTGTACATGTGGGTGTAAATAATCTGAGATATACCTCCATGGACTACATTGAAAGAGACATGGAGGATCTCTTGGATTATGTAGGCTAGGCAGGTATGACCCTAGCCCTGAGTGGCATCCTACCATCACCCAGAATGATACCACAGTATAAGCAGAAAATTATTGATTTCAACAATTGGCTAAGTTTCTGGTGTCATTTTAAGGGGATTCAGTATCTGTCTGCCTGGGATGACATGATAGACAGACCTCGATGCTTTGTCAGAGATGGCCTGCATCTGTCACCCCTGGGCTTCCAGATACTAGCCAAGGCTCTTGCCACCCCTATAGTGCCTTTTTTAGGTAGTGTTCCGAAGAACAAATTACCAGTGTAACAGCTACAAACAAATGCAATCTGAGGGTCATGCTGCTCAGCGCTAGAAGTCTACATCTCAAAATGCACTCGCTCAAAGCACTCCTTAAAATGAAGAACATTGACATTTTTGCCATAACAGAGACCTGGTTCAAGGCAGCAGAAAGCACCTCTGCACTGCCAGGCTATAACTCATTTCACACCTTCGGCCCCAGAACTTGGACCGAAGCTCCAACGGAGGTAGTGTTTCCATATTCATAAAGGATGCACACCTCCAGACTGGTAGCCCAACATAATGCATCTGAGATACTTCAGGTGCAACTAACATTGGATAATACAGCGATTCAGGTCATAGCCTACTATGGGTCCCCAACCATGTCCCAAGACTCACACTTCATGTTTCTAATCACCCTGGAGAATATTAAGTTTCAACCTAACACTCTCATACTGGGCAACTTCAACTACCCCTCCATTAAGGGGAAAACTACTCATGTACTTATACACTTGCCCGATGTTTCCTGGAATTCACAGAGGTAGCAACATCCTTGACCTGGTCATTACTAACATGGGTGACCGTTGCTCTACACCAATAGTCAACTCCTCCCTGATTAGATCTGACCACAAACTAATCACCTTGGAAATCCACATCCCTCCAACCCCGCCCACAAAGGTAACTACCATGAAAAACTTCTCCAAAGATAACTTTGGGCTACTAAAAACAGAGGTGACTAACTTCACTGCACCCAGGGAAATTGAGATCAGTTGCATGACTGTTGAATCATACACCAATGCACTGTATAAACACACACACGAATGCATGAATCTCACCATACCCAATAGAAACAAGATGATCTCCTCCAAAAAAAGGAAGCCAATTTAGTGGTCCCCTGCCATAAGCAAACTCTACAACAGAAGGAGGAAACTGATGTAGAATAAGGTGAAGTCCCAAGACTGGAAAAACTCCCCTTATCAGCCTCAACAAAAAGTTGAGATCTCTCATGAAATCCTCTAAAGCTAGCTACGAAAACGGAACTGCAGCAGATAGCAAAGACAACAACAAAGCCTTCTAGAGTTATCTAAAGAATCTCCATGGCAATACCCAGATTTGCTCTGAGCTATTGCACAATGGTACCTCCTATACCGAGTCAGCAGATATTGTCAATATACTGGCCGACAGATTCAGTGCCAACTTTACCCCTCTCTCCCCTAAGGGACCAGTCACAATACCAGTAGATTGCCAGGCACCCAGTATTACTGCTGCACTGGTTAAAACAGCACTGGCCAAGGCCAAGAATACAGCTTCTATGGGAAATGACAATATCCCTGGCTGTGTTCTACATGAGCTACAGAGTGAACTGGCACCTCACCTATGTGCCCTGTCAAATCACAGCCTCACCTCAGACTTTGTCCCTACCGAATGACACACTGCTACAATCATCCCTCTCCACAAAGGAGGAGCAGCTGCAGCCCCTGGGACCTATCGCCCCATAAGACTGATGAGTCTGATATGCAAAGCTATGGAATGCATCATCATGGACCTAATAAACAAGGATATAGGGAATCTCCAAACTCTGGATCCCACACAGTTCAGTTTTGTGAATGATAGATCATGCCTGATCAACTTGGTCAACGTCTTTGAGTCAGTCACCAGAGCTGTGGATGAAGGCAAGATGGTTCATTCAGCCAACCTTGATCTTCCCAAGGCCTTTGATACCATTCCCCACTCAGGAATCATAGAAAAACTCACTAAGCTAGGCATCAACCCCAATATCACTAGGTGGGTTGCAAACTGTCTCACAGGTAGAACCCACAGTGTGAAAGTAGCTGATTCCAAGTCAGACTGCCAACCAGTCATGAGTGGAGTCCTACAGGGTTTGGTCCTGGGTCCTCTCCTGTTTGGTATCTACTTCTCTGAAGTCCAGGCCAACACGAAGGGACTCTGCTGACAAAGTTCGCAGATGATTGCGAGTTGGGAGCTATTATTAATAGGTTCATAGGTTCATAGGTAGGTACTAGGCTATTGGCCCTAGGGCCTATATAAGCCTAGCCAAAAAATGTACCCTAGCTTTCACCACCCAAGAAAATGATTTTCCTGTGCCCCTGTCTAGCAGAGCCACAGAAGTGATCCCTGGGGTGAATTTCCCATTTCCCATCCAATCATCAATATTTTTCTTGAAGAGTGCTAATGAGGAGCTCTGTTTGACATAGATAGGTAGTCTGTTCCAGAGTATGGGAAGTCTCTGGGACAGGAATCTATCCCTCCAGCATGTTCTGTTTATTGTGGTGATAAGGTTTAGGTCCCTAGAGCATGTAGCTCGGAGGGATTGGGATTTCTTTAAGTGGAGCATGTCCAACAGTTCTGGGTATGACATAGCTTTGTATGTTAGGCAGAGATCGCCCCTGAGTAGGCGATATGCGATGGAGTAAAGCTGTAGTTTTTTGAGATGGTCTGCATAGGGCATCTGTTTGAGGCCAGTAATCCTCTTTGTGAGGTATTTCTGTGGTCTTTCCAGTTGTTGTAGATGTCTTGTGAGGTACATACCATAAGGGGCGTTGTACTCTATAATGGGTCTAATGAGTGATGAGTAGAGGGGAACAATGACCTCTTTTTTTCTGGATGAGAATCCTTTTGTGATGAGATGAGCCACATAGAAGGATTTCCTGACCACTGTGACAATGTGATTAGCAAAGGAGAGACTACTGTCCACCTGTGTCCCAAGGTCTCTTATCACATTTTTGGCATTAAGTAGACTACCAGCTATGTGGTAGTTCATGGGTACAGAGTTTTTACCAAAGGGGATGACAATACACTTTTTGGCATTGAGCTTCAGGCCATGGCTTTGACACCAGGTATCTGTCTATTAACTCCCCAAGTGATGTTCACATCCTACAGAAAGGCATCACTGAGAATAACGACTGGTGTCAGAACCATGGCCTTAAGCTCAATGACAAATATGTGTCATCATCCCCTTTGGGAAAAACCCAGTTCTCATGAATTTCCACATTGATGGTAGTCCACTGAACATAGAAGGCATTATAAGAAATCTGGGAACACAGGTTGACAGCAGCCTCTCTTCTGACCACCACGTTGCCACTGTGGTCAGAAAGTCCTTCTATGTGGCACATCTCATTAATAAGGGTTTTGCATCCAGGAAGAAAGAGGTCATTGTCTTCCTCTACTCTTTGCTCATTAGGCCAATCATTGAGTACAATGCCCCATTTGACATGTACCTCACTAAACACCTGCAACAACTGGAGGGGCCACAAAAGTACTTCACAAAGAGGATCCTAGGCCTTAAACATTTGTCCTACATGGACAGACTAAAAAAACTCCTACTATTCTCTGTCTGATATTGTCTACTTAGAGGGGATCTCTGCTTGACTTACAAAGCCATGTCTGACCCAGCTCTGTTAGAAATGCTACATCTGAAGAAATCCCAATCCCTCCAGACCACATACTCCAGGGAACTCAACCTCATTACCGAAATCAACAGAACATGCTGGAGGGACAGATTCATAACCCAGAGACTGCCCTTGATATGGAATAAACTTCCTATACATGTCAAGCAAAGCACCTCAATGGCTCTCTTCAAGAGAAATCTTGATGAGTGGATGAGAAATAGAAAATTCACCCCATGGATCACTCCAGTGGCTTTACTCAACAGAGGCACTGGGAACTAAGGTCAGGTGGCACAATGCCAGGGTAATCCTATGGGCTAGGCTTGTAAAGGTTCCAGGGCCATTAGCCTAGTACACACCTATGAACCTATGAAGAGCAGCAGTGAAATACATTTGAAAAGCTATTTTGTGAGGTAAGTAAAAGGCAATAATGGGAATCAATTATACTTTTGCTTGAGTGAGTGAAATAAATCAAGAAGTTTCTCCACTTCCATTTTATGTGCAATTATGACTTTAAAAAACTTCTGTCTAGATGATGCAGTGTTCTTAGAATGCTCAGTAGAATGTGGGATGCCAAGAAGCTGACTAAAACACCAAAATGATATCATGATGGTGACTCCTTCCCTGTATTGGTGCACAGGAGTATACCACCAGACATCTCAAGTGTCCTTATTTGGACAAACATTTCTATTTTTAGGGCCGATTTACCCTGCACAGGATGTCCCTATTTTTGGAAGTATGTCTTTATTGTCAGGCTTATTTTACATCTTCACACAATTTTCTGAATCCCCCATTTCATTAAAGTCTATAGATTTTACACCGTCTC
The DNA here is from genome assembly GCF_019279795.1 of Protopterus annectens. NCBI lineage: Eukaryota > Metazoa > Chordata > Ceratodontiformes > Protopteridae > Protopterus > Protopterus annectens. Next base: position 1,674,603,070 of record NC_056726.1, read on the forward strand.
TCTAATAAGGCACATATTACTTTAACATCTAATTACATGCCCAGCTTTTTAGCTGAATGTTCCTATTTCGCAAAGACATTTGTTCCTATTGTCAATGTCTGCAGGTTAAGACATATGTATACCACATAGAAACAACAACAATAACAATAATAATAAATATTGTTCTGACAATGTGAGGTATTGCCAGCTATTCCAGGAGAAGTAGGGCAGTGTATAACATATGCCAGCACAGCTGGATGGAATTTTGTAAAAAATTATATGTCATTTGTATATCAAACTAACTTCCACAGATGCTTGTGTTGAAAAATGCATTTGTAAAGTTTCTTGGGTTAAAATGTATTAACAATGTGCACTGTTGGACAGAAGAAGAAATGTACATGTATTATTGTAACGGTTGTAATGTATACATTGTAGCAAAGGATACTGGAAGAGAAGAGGTTCATCTCAATCCATTTGAATTTGAAAATAAATTAAATTACTTAATTTAGGTGATAAATATTGTATCTTACAGTTCTCATTGCAACCAAAGACTAAGTCTGTACTAGGAAGCTTCCTGCATTTCCATTGGGGTGAACTAATTGCTACTTTGGAAGGGTGGAGGTTTGAAATGTTTTTATGACTTCCATGAGCTGCAGCAGATCTTAGCAAGAATCTGTGTGTGTGTGTGTGTGTGTGTGTGTGTGTGTGTGTGTGTGTGTGTGTGTGTGTGTGTTATTGACACATATGTGCTAAATCCTGACAGCTTCTAGCCAAGGGGAGGTGGCATGGGAACCAGAAATCAGATGACCAGATGTATGTGATGTCATTCTGTAATCTAGAACAAAATTGATGTTTTAATACCAGGTGAGATTAAAATCTCATGGCAGTCTGTTTTTGTAACCTGTCAAAGAAGGATCTCTCACCTACTTCATCAAGCCCTGCTCTAGTAAGTAATCAGGGAATAACAAGTCTTTAGATAAGTAAGAAAAATATAATAAGATTAGTTAAGTATTGTTTTTTCTGTAACTGTGTGAACCTGTCCAGCTGTGTTATTTTAATATTTCCTGTGACTGAACTCTGGTGTTTACTGTAAATAGATATTTAGTGTTTTTTAAGTTACTTTTATTATTTATTATTAAATATATTTAAACTTTTCATTGTGACTGGTCCTTTAAAGAATATCGTAAAATTTGAGAGGACTTACATCTACTTGGTAACACTGTGGCCACTCCTAGAAGCCATACTGCATTGGCCAAACACTATCATTTGTATTAATATTAATCTCACTCAGTATAATCGGGTATCCTTGTACCAGCCTTAGAGTAGCTGGCTTTGGGGGGACTGGGGGGCAGTGTAACTACTTTATAGTCTGGGGAGAAGTGGGCATAGCTAGTAAATCTGTGCCAGCCTTTCACAGATGTGAGTGTTTGAGAGTGTGTGTGATAGTGTGTGAGAGTGTGAGATTGTGAGAGTGTGTGTGTGTGTGTGTGTGTGTGTGTGTGTGTGTGTGTGTGTGTGTGTGTGTGTGTGCGTGTGTAAATCAAATCTCAAAGTGTGTGTATGTGTGTGTGTGTGTGTGTGTGTGTGTGTGTGTGTGTGTGTCAGCTACTTAGTGCAGGGGCACAAGCAGTGGTTTCACAGAGTGGGTTCTGGAAGACTTGGCTTAGATACTTGGATAAGTACTCATCCCTTCAACTGTGACAGTAAGAAGTCTTATTGGTGATCTGGATAGACGGGGAACCCAGACCACAGACTATGTGTTCCCTGTGTGCTCTTAAGGGAAATTGTGCATGATGCAAGAGCTGTATCTGGAAATACTGTGTGTATCCATTTTTGTTCTAGGGGAACATCCCTCTCCAGTGTCAGTGGTGAGGATTCAGGCTCCTTGATTACTGGCCCAGACAGGGGACGTCACAATTGTGGTGCAGAGTCATTAGAACTGCAGAACACATCAAGACATGCTGAAATATTTTTTCAGTTGTTTTGGTATGATTACTCTTTAAGTGAATAAAGGCATGAAAAAATTTATTTCAATAACTTTACTGTAGTCACTATGTACTTACTCATCATGCAATATGATCCATGTATGAGTAGGTACTTGAGCGAACAGGTAGACATTGGGTTAATATTAGTATGCAGTGAGGAAGTGGGCCAATGGCTGTTTAGGTGCTTATTTTTTTATTTTGTCTCTCATTTTGCTAACTATATGTTGTGACTGTTATGTTATGGATGGGTATGGTTCTTCATATGATTGAAATGAGTATAAGTTTAGGATAAATTTCTTTTTTGTTTGGCCCAGGAAGTTTTGAGGTGATATGATTGCACTTGCTGGATTTTGGTAGTGTGTTCGGTCAGCTTGTTGTTATTGATGGTAGTGTTAGGTTGAAGTAACCCGCAGTCTTCACTTGTGGATCATTTCTGTTTTGTTTATAGACTGTTTTTTCTGAAGGAATTTTGGTTTGTGGGTGTTTTGTGGGTTGAAGGGCATCCATGAGTCATTGTTATGGGGGCAAGAGGGCTGTGAGCATGGTTTGCTGTTTGCAGCATCTCTCTCAACCTGTTTATCATTTGTTGGTGGTGGAGGCTGAAGTGAATTATTGTCCCTTGCTGCTGGGGTGGTTTTTAGCTGAGGAAGAGCATGTTTTGTGGGTTGTGAGTAATGTTTGCTTGCTGAGCATGAGTGAAGTGGTGTTAACTTCCATGGGGAAGGGTGATGGTGGTGGGCTTTTTACATATGGCATTCCAGAACATTTTGCTATTTCTGGGGAATGAGTTCCCATACTTTTCAGGATGACACCATTTTTGTTATGCAAGAATTTTGTTATAAAAAATAATAACAAATAGAAGAAATATTTCGCGATGCATGGGTTTTCAAATTAGTTATAACTCATACTTCTCAACCACCCCTGATTTTCAGGGACGTTCCTGATTTACTAGATTTTAGACTGGTCTTTCTTACTTCTCGCTAAAAATTCTGCCTTTGATGAAAGGTGATGAATTATACTTGATATTAGTGACAATAATTAAGAGTTTGTAGCAGGTTTATAGACTTCTTTTGCTTTATGGTTATATTAATTCACATTCTCTTTTTCTGTCAGTGTTCCAGTTAATAGTACTGCCATTTTTAAAAGTGTGTCTGATTATCCCTAGTTTTCTGGATTTGTCCCTCATCAGTTGAGAGCTATGATTTACATTATATATAAGGAAGTGTGGTGGGAACATTCTGTGCTCTGTTTAACTTAAGTTAAAAAACAATATATATATACATATATATATATATATATATATATATATATATATATATATATATATATATATATATAAGACAAGGCGTGGGTTGACTGATTCACTGAGCATATAGCATAGTCAGTGAATTGAATACAATTTTTTTTGTGGACAGCTGCAGCTTGCTTAGCTTGCTTTGAGGATTTGTAGGCAGCATATTTATTTCTCGTTACTGTTAAAGGTGACAGAGATAACATTCCCAATGGCTCAGCAAGTTGTGCGCTCCATTTAGATGCTGATGGCTGTAAATTCTATTCCCACAATAGGGAGAAGGTTTAATTCAGTTTTTTCCTGTGCTTTGTGCTGACTGGCAGTTTTATGAATGGGGAGATTGTAGTTGTATGAAGGTTTTGGGTGGGATGCCAACATTTTCCTCCTGATGAAAGAAAAAGCAAAGGAGCATTGTATCCCAAGAGAGTGAAGCTGTGGTGAGACCAGAATTAGTAGTAGCCAGGCAGTAGCCATTCATGCGACTCCCCTCTTTTCATCATTCTTGACAAGCTAATTATTTGTTTTCAGTAAGTGCTGCTTGATTTGTTTCTAACTTCAGAATATCTGCCTAAATACTTCATCCTTAAATTTACAGGGTCTATGTATTCATTTTCTGTACAGACTCAGACACCTTGAGTAACATTTTTCCTGTAGAAGCACAAATTAAATTTCTCCAATACCTAATTGCACACAGGACAACAAATTTGTAGTGACAAGCACTGTCCACATAGTTGCAAACCGGATACTCCTGACAGTGATTGATATTCTCACTCCAGCTGTCTAATCACTAAAAAAGGGTCTATTGCCATGAATATGAACTTTCTTCCTGTCTCTTTTACCGGCATGGTGGATATGGGCATCCTGAGGCAATGGAGAAATTGTCTCATGTTTACTGACAACCAGTTAATTCTCAAAAAAAACTGATATGGTATGTGAGAGATGTATTTACACAATGTCACTGGAGGCAAAGCTTTCACATAAAAGAACTCCTAATGTCAGTAAGGTTGTCAGTAGTACACATGCAGCACACATCAAGCACAATTCAAAGTAGACATATAGACCCATGTTTGCCGAGGCACTTACATGTAATCTTCCTAAACCACAAAGACTTTGTAGATTAAGTACACATTACAAATACCCTCAACAGCCCAAATTACGCTCTTCCAATACAGCACCCACATCAACACACAGAGCTACATCTCATGGAGCCTCTACCTCCAAGCCCATAAGGTAAGTCATCACACAATCAACATTCTAGTCATTGGAGACTCTATTGTGAGACACACTGATGTCCCACTCACCAGGCTGAGTAAGGAATAAGTTACAGTCAGTTGCTTATCAGGGGCTAGGATCCACCACAGTACACATGCACTCAGGTCACTGGACCACAATTACCAATATGACTCAGTCATATTCCATGTGGGAGTAAATGACCTGAAACATAACTCCCTAGACTATATGAAGAAAGACATCATGGAGCTCTTGGAAAATGTGTTTTAGGCTGCTATGAGCCTAGCATTGATCAGTATTTTCTACAAGGATGATGCCACAATATGAACAAAAGATGATTGACTTTAATAATTAGCTTAGTTTCTGGTGTCATTCCAAGGGGGTGCAATATTTGTCAGCATGGAAGGAGAGGGTCAACAGACCACACTGCTTTGCCAGGGATGGTCTGCACCTTTCCCCTCTAAGCTTTTGAATATTAGCTAAAACATTGTCTTCCCCATAGTGCCTTTTTTAGGCAATGCCAGACTGAAAGTACTTCTGACATAGCAAATTAAAACCAAGAAAAGTTAAAGGTATTACTGCTCAATGCTAGGTGTGTAAACAAAAAACTCCACTCCCTAGAAGCTCTTTACTCTAGAGAATGCTGATGTCTATGCAGTCACTGAGACATGGTTTAAAGCCACGGAGAGCACACCAACAGTGCAAGGTTATAATGTATTCCACACATTTAGGGCAGCTATTTCACAGGCAGGGATTAAAGGTGGAGGTGTCTCTGTTTACATAAAAAATAAACATACTTCAAGGCTGGTCAAAGAGGATAATGCACATGAGCTGCTCCATGTTTAAATCACCATAGGTAAAATACAATACCACTCCTTGAAAGCTATAGGTCCCCCTCTGTGACCCAGGAAACCCATACAATGTATTTAAACTTATTAGAAACACTAACCATCCGACCCAATGCCATATTCATGGGTGACTTTAATTACCCCACTATTAACTGGGAATCCTATACAACACCAAATGTACATGCACTAGATTACTGAATTTTGTCAACACAAACTTCCTGGACCAGATAGTCAATACACCAACCAAGGGGGCAACCATACTGGACCTGATCTTCACTAATATGGGAGACTGCTGCACACCCCCTACTGTAATGCCTTCCTTGGTATGGTTAGACCACAAAATGGTCTCCTTTGAAGTAAAAACAAAACCTGGGCCCCCAGCTAAACGTGGAATATTCAGGAACTCTTCTAAGGCTAACCTCCTGCTATTAAGTGAGAACCCGGCAAAATTTCAAGTGCCCATAAACCCAGAGAACACTTCTGCTTATGCAGAACTGCTCACAGAAACCCTGAATAAGCATGTTAATAACTGCATAGATGCAGCTGTACCCCCAGGAAGACATACAGAACTAACGCAAAAAATCAGGCCACCCTGGTGTAATCACAAAATCAATCAGCTGTATAACAGGAAGAAGAAAATTATGGCAAAAATTAGGAGGTGCAGCACCCAGCAGGATAAATGCACTCTCGTCAAACTAAACAAACAACTCAGAGGACAAATAAAGTCTACCACAGCCAAAATTGAGATAAGTTCGGCCTCCCATGCCAAGGACAACTATAAAGTCTTCTTTAGCTATGTTTGCAACCTCAAAGGCAGTACACCATTGTGTGCAGAGCTCATTGTAATTGGAGCCACCTATACTAAGCCAGAATATATAGCAAACCTCTTGGCTGATAAATTCAGATACAGCTTTACTGAACTCTCCCCCTTAACCTTCCCTTAGGAAATATCATCAAATGTAACTCCCCCTACTCTCACTAGGGGGTCTATATTAAATTCTCGAAATCCGACAATGTCGAATCTGACATTGTCGACACGGGAATAGTGAAACTGCAGAACATCTAACAAGTAAACGGAAATCTCCATAAGGGGAGATTTTCATTTACTTCAATGTAGTGTGGTCTCGGAGTTGATATATTTAAGTAGCGGGAGATGTGGGGTGCAGGGGGGGCTTGCTGCCCTGCCTACACCATTTAGTTTTTTTTGTTTGTTTTTATTTTTTTTCTGAACATTTGATGTTTTGACAGTTCGATCACTAAAGGTCGACCTTTAGTGATTCTTAACTGTTAAATATTTGATGTTCTAATATAGACCCTTCACCAGGGAATAAGTCCTTAATGCTCACTCCAAGACCAAGAAAACTGCATCACTGAGCCCAGACAATATCCCAGGATGCTTTCTAAATAGCATGAAATATGACCTATCAGAGCCTCTGGAATTACAATTTAATTGTTAACTCCTAGCAGGCTTCATGCCTCATGAATGAAGAAAGGCAACAGTCATCCCTCAGTACAAAGGTGGGCCATCTACAGACCCATAAGTCTCAGTAGTGTTATATGTAAAGCCATGGAAAGAATTATCATGGAGATGATCAGTAGAGATATAGTAAACCTCCAGACCCTGGACCCAACACAGTTTGGCTTCATCAAGGGCAGATCATGACTACTCAACCTGATGGACTTCTTTGAGAAGGTCACCAAAGCAATGGATGAGGGCAAAATCATTCACACTGCCTACCTTGACCTGGCCAAGGCATTTGACACAATACCCCACTCAGGCATTGTTGACAAACTCAAGAGGTTAGGTACAAACCCGTATATCCCTCAGTGGAAAGCCAACTGGCTGACAGACAGGACCCAAGAAGTTAGAATTGGGAAGTCAACTGCTACAAAGAAGTCCGGTCACAAGTGGGGTCCCTCAGGGATCAGTCCTTGGACCACTCCTTTTTGGCATTTACTTCTTAGAAGTCAAGGCCAGTGGCAGTGGTCTCTGGCTGACATAAATTTGCAGATGACTGCAAATTAGGAGCTACCATTGAATCTCACACTGACACAAATGTTCTCGAGGAGGGGTTGACACAGACAAACAACTGGTATCAGAGCCATGGACTAAAACTAAATGCCAAGAAATGCATAATAGTATCCTTGGGGAAGTCATCCATCCCTAGTAACTATCATATTGACAACACACCCATTAAAGTTGACCCAGTAGTCAGGGACTTAGGGACACACATAGTAATCTAGCCTTTGATCATCACGTGTCTACAGTTGTGAGGAAATCATTCTATGCTACGCAACTTATAAACAAAGGTAAAGCATTTAAGTCCAAGGAAGTCATTGTTGTACTGTTTTCAGCATTCATCAGACCTATCACTGAGTACAATGCCCCCTTTGGTATGTACCTAATCAGGCATATCCAACAACTGGAATGTCCACAGAGGTTCCTCACTAAAAGAATACAGGGCATAAGTATTATGGCCTATGTAGACCGTCTCAAGGCCCTATCCTTGTATTCTTTCTCCTACAGGCTTTTGATGGGAGATCTATGCCTGGCACAAAGGTCATTGCCATACACCACTCTGATGGACCTTCTGCATATCCACAAAACAAACAGCACCAGAATTACACATTCTAAAGACTTAAACCTTGCCTGTGATATAAATAAGACCTGCTGGAGAGATAGGTATGTATCCCAGAGACTACCCTGTGTATGAAACAGGCTCCCATCCATGTGAAGCAGAGTTCCTCACTAATTCAATTCAATGCAACTTGGAGAATTGGATGGAAGACTGGAAGTCATCCCTGGTTTGGCACCTATGTCTATAATGGATACAGGTAACCTGTAAATGGTTCATCTCCCAGGCCCTTGCTTACACTTATCAAGGGTATGAAGATTGGAGGAAGATGGGCGAAGGCTGCCAGCCTAGTCAAATAACATTTTCTACATAATTCTATCAATTGTATAAATAAATGTAAAATATAGGCTTGTGTTTTTAAAGGAAAGAAAACACTGTAAAATGTGAACTTCAAGATTGTTGCAACATTGCCATCTACTGTAAGGAAAACCAAGCCAAGCATTTCAAAGTGTCTTTTGAAGTTGAAAAGATCTTATGAATCTCTTTGATGTTTTACAAATCGACTCCAGTGAGTCTGGATGAAGGTTTCAGGCCCATTGTTTTAAGGTTAAAGTTAAGGGCCAGAATTTACATTTGGAAGGTGCTTTATTGTTCTGGTTTCTGCTAGAGTGTATATGTGAAATGCCTTCTATTGTTGTAGTCTCCTGAGCAGGTGTTAGCTTGCTAAATAATGCAGTCTGTGACCTGTGAACTCCAGATTAAGTGTCAAAATGATGTAATTTGGGAGGGCCTTAAAGAGCTGTTGGTTAGTGTTTAAAAACAATTGTTGAGTGAGAGACTGAAAAGCATTTTAATCTTGGACATCTAACCCAGCACTGCTTATGCTTTATGCATGTAAGTAGGATTATAGATCTGTGTTTTCTCTTAAGATTAGCTAAAGATTAGAAAGTTAGATTAAGTGTTTTTCTTTGACATCAGACCTGTCCTACTGTATTATTTTAAGTTTCTGTGTGATCTCTGAACTCTTAGATATATATGTGGTTTAGTAGTATTGTCTTCTGTTTTAATTATTTATTATTAAATATTTTAAAAATCTTTACCTGTGGCTGGTTTATGTAGAGTAAGCCCTAGGGTACATTGTATATTTATAGAGTTCATTGTAATAGGCCACTCTAAAATAAGCCTTAGACTGAATAGTCACATTACCAATTGGATAATAATATTTCACAGTAATAATTGGACACCCTTTCAGGGGTCTTTGGGTAGCTGATAATAATATTAGCTGGTGGTGGCAGAAATTACTACCATATGGTCTAGGTAAAGGGGCACAGCTGGATAATCTGTCAGCCTTTCCCAGGAATGTCTGTGAAATTGTATAAATACTTATCTCAAAGTGTGGGTGTATGTCAGCAACCTGGGCAGGGACACGAAGCACTGGCTGGACAGAGATGATACTGGAGGTTAGCTTGCCAGCTAGGCTGAGATCTGGACCCTATAGCTGTGCCAGTGGGGAGTTGTATTGGGGACCTGGTGAGCAAGGGAGCAACCAGCCACAGACTGACTGTGATCTCTGTGTACACTTAAGGGAAATTGTACTTTACTGTGTGTATTAGTTACCTTTCCTCTAATAGGAAATGCCCTCTCTGGTGTCAGTGGTGAGGATTGAGGCTCCTTGATTGCTGGGCCAGGGCACAGTCATCACATATTGGTGGCAGTGGTGAGATTGAGGCTCCTTGATTGCTGGGCCAGGGCACGGGCGTCACATATTGGTGGCAGTGGTTGGGATATCCTATCACATATTGGTTTGCTATGGTTGGATTCATATCACATATTGATTAGCTGGCAAACACTAATTGGCTTGTAGTGGTGTGGGTAGAGCAAATTCCTGTAGCTTATGTACAGTGATCTCTAAAAGTGTCTTATACTCTAAAACAGCCATGCAGTGTATACTCAGAGTTCAGATCACAATTGTTTTCTTTTGTTAGCTTAGTGTTAGTCAGGGTGAGTAGGCAGCATGTCAGCAGAGGAGTATGGAAAGCTGACCAGGAGCCAGCTGGCAGAGATGTGCCAGGCTAGGGGACTGGTGCATGGCAACCTGACTAAGGCAGATCTAATTGCAGCCTTGGTTACAGCTGCATCATAAAACAGCAGCCTGGAGGACAATCAGACTGACAGTAGAGATCCAATATCCTCAGAGAATGGACATCTCAACCTTTCTGCAGTGGACTTAAAAATCCAGCTGGAGCTAAAGAGACTTGAATTGGAGGGCAGGCATATGGAACTAGAAGCATCTGAGAAAATGAGGAGTCTGCAAGCTGAGGAAAATTAACGGCAGAGGAGGCATGAGAGGGAAATGCTGACTCTTCGCCAGAGTCATGGAGGTAATGGGGAAGGGAGTAAGTGGACCCCAGAAACACAAAAGGTCAGTAAATTTCTTCCACAGTTTAAAGAGGGAGATAATTTTAATAGCTTCATTCATATGTTTGAGCGGGTATGTAAACCAGTATGAAGTTGACCAAGGGCTCTGGGTACGGTTCCTAACCCCCTTACTCCATGGTAAAGCTGTAACTTCTTTAGCAAAAGTGCATGACACTGACTGTTTTGATTATACTGCTGTAAAAAGACACTTGCTGGAATGTTTTACGTTAACACCTGAAATGTATAGGAAAAAGTTTTGTGAGCATAGATGCAAGGCAGATGAAAATGTATGTGAATATGTGGCTGAATTGAGCACTTATTTTCATAGCTGGGTAAGTGGATGTCAGGTCACCACTTTTGAAGGGCTGGCAGACCTTTTGGTAAGGGAACAAACCATTAGCACTTTGCCTGAGGACATGAGGATCTGGTTAGCTGATAGACAGTGTGCTACTTTAGAGGAGTTGGGGAAGAAGGGAGACCTATACCTAGCAAGCAGGGCAGCCCTGCACAGGAAAGGGAACCCCAGTACTGCTCATGGGAATAAAGGAACCCATGGTGGGCAGCACAGACTGCCCCAACAGAATCTGCCAGTAGCAGGGGAAGTCACTAGTCTGGGTACACGTCCAGGAGCTAGGGTTAAATGTTTTGAATGCAACCAGTGGGGCCATGTGGCATACATATGTCCACAGAGGCAAGGTGGGGAGCCAAAGGTGAGGGAGCCAGTAAGTGGGAAAGACAAAATGCCAACAGTGGGTTGTCTTGAGACAACAGGGGTATGGAACTACTATCCTGCAGATGTCCTGAGAGGGAAGGATTTGGATGAGGCCATACTATGTACTTATGCAGTTACATGCAGTGAGGCTAGGAGACAAGCATGTGGGTCTGGTAGCCTGGGGAAACCCAAACAGACTGCATACTTGCAGCCAGGACTGCTGAGGTGGTTACTTCAGGGAGTGAGCTACGCTGTAGCAGTGAGATGAATGTGAGCCACAGCTGCTTGTGGGTACTGATGTTCCCTTGGACAGGGTAACTGCAAAGGTAGAGGTGAGTAGAAGTACCCAGGCTGATAGTAAAGCACCGCTGTCAGAGAATGCCAGACTTCCTGTGGAAGGGAAGATGGGAAGGGTTACAAGGAGAGAGATGAGACAGGCTCAGCTCTCAGACCCTACATTGCAAGGCCTGAGGCAGGTAGCTAGGGAGGCACCTGATTCTCAAGGGAAGGGGGAATCTGTATACTGGAACAAAGGGTTACTGCACAGAGAGTGGACCCCTAAGGGAGGGCTAGAAGGTGAGAGAGTACAGCAGTTGGTACTGCCTAGAGCTTACCATCTGGCACTTCTAGCCATAGCCCATGATATTCCCTTTGCAGGTCATATGGGCATAAAACATACAAAGGAGCATATTATGCAACACTTCAATTGGACTGGCATTTCCAGAGATATAACGGGGTACTGCAGGACCTGTGAGCAGTGCCAAAAGGTAGGCAAGGCAGGAGACAAGGTGAGAGCTCCTTTGATGCATTTGCCTGTGATTGAGGAGCCATTTCAGAGGGTAGCTATGGATATTGTGGGTCCTCTGAGTACCCCAAGTTCCACAGGGAAAAAGTATATCCTAGTGGTAGTGGATTATGCTACACGATACCATGAGGCAGTGGCTTTGTCCTCCACTGAGGCCGAAAAGGTGGTAAATGCTTTGTTAGAGATTTTCAGCAGGATAGGTTTCCCAAAGGAAATACTGTCTGACAGATGCCAATTTTATGTCAGACCTGCTGGCTTGTCTGTGGAAGTCCTGTGGGGTGAAGCACATGAAGACCACCCCCTACCATCCCCAGACTAATGGTCTTGTTGAGAGGTTAAACTCTACAATCAAGTTCATGCTATGGGCATTTGCAGATCAGTTTAAGAGGGAGTGGGGCAAATATTTGCCCCATCTGTTGTTTGCTTACAGAGAGGTTCCTCAGGAATCCACAGGTTTTTCACCCTTTGAGATGCTGTATGGGCATAGGGTGAGGGGATCTCTAGATTTAATTTGAGATGAGTGGGAAGGTGAGTGTGAGTCTCACAAGGAGTCTGTTGTGGCATATGTCCAGAACCTCAGGACAAGGCTCAGGGAACTCATGGGCCTGTCCCAGGAGAACCTGGCAGAAGCCCAACAACAGAAAAACGTGTGGTATGACAGGAATGCTAGAGCTAGAGAGTATGCTGTAGGGCAGCAGGTGATGGTTCTCATTCCTGTCAGACACAAGTTGCAAGCAGCTTGGGAGGGACCCTACAAGGTGGTAAGAAAGGTTAGTGATGTTAACTACATGGTGGAACTACTAGGCAGAAGGCAGGGGCACAAATTGTACCATGTTAACATGATGAAACCTTACCATGATAGGGAGGCCCTTGTGCTGAGCATTTGCAGTGGATTGCAGGAGGAGTCTGAGAGAGATCTTGTGACTGATCTCCTCAGTGAGACTCAGGCTGACACCTTGGTGGAAGGGGTAGAAATGTCCCAGCAGCTATCTCCTACCCAGGTTCGAGAAATACGAGCAGTGTTGCAGGAGTTTGGGGGCATGTTCACCGAGAAATCAGGGAGCACCCATCTGGTGCAGCACCAGGTGGATACAGGACCCCAAAGGCCTATCAGGTAGGCCCCTTATAGGGTGCCTGAGAGAGTCAAAGAGACTCTAAGGGAAGAGGTACAGGAGATGTTGGAACTAGGGGTGATTCAGGAGTCCAACAGTCCCTGGGCCTCCCAAGTGGCACTGGTGCCAAAAAGGATGGCAGCACCAGGTTCTGTGTGGATTACAGGAAATTAAATACTCACACAGAGGCAGATGCTTAGCACATGCCTAGGACAGATGAGGCCCTAGAGCAGCTGGGTGGGGCTAAATATCTTATAATCTTTGATCTTACCAAGGGTTACTGGCAGGTGCCTTTGACTCCCAGTGCTAGAGAGAAGTCAGCCTTTGTAACTCCTTTTGGTTGTATGAGTTCACAAAGATGCTGTTTGGGATGAAGAATGCCCCAGTGACTTTCCAGAGGCTGGTAGAGCATATCTTAGCAGGAGCAGGAGGGTTTGCCCTTGCTTACATGGATGATATTGCTATCTACAGCCATTCCTGGCAAGAGCACCTTCAGCATGTCAGGGAGGTGCTGGGCAGACTACAGAGGGCAGGATTGACCATTAAGCTGAACAAATGTCAGGTGGGTATGACATTGGTCTCCTACCGAGGACATAGAGTGGGGAGTGGTAAGATAAGGCCAGAACCTGCCAAAGTGGAAGCCGTTCAGGCATGGCCTGCACCTGTTACCAAAAAGCAGGTGAGGGCATTCTTAGGGACAGCAGGGTACTACAGAAAGTTTGTTACCAATTATAGTACCATAGCTGCTCCCCTCACAGACCTGACAAGAAAGAACAGGCCAGATAAGGTAGTATGGACCCCAGCATGTGAGCAGGCATTTCAGAAGTTTAAGCAAGCTTTGGGAGGACCCTCTGTGCTAGCCAGTCCAGACTATAGCAAAGAATTTGTTGTGCAGGTGGATGCTTCAAACTATGGGATGGAGGATGTACCTAGACAGATTTCTTCAGTGGGAGAAGAGCATCCAGTGGTTTATCTCAGTTGTAGGGTCCAACCCAGGGAGGAATGCTATGCAGTGGTAGAAAAGGAATGTCTAGCAATAGTGTGAGCACTACAGAAACTTCAGCCTTATCTGTATGGAAGAAAATTCACTGTGATGACAGATCACAACCCTTTTACATGGTTAAACAGAGCCAGTCAGCAAAATGCCAAGTTGCTAAGATGGAGCCTGGGGTTGCAAGCATATGATATGTCAGTGCAGCACCGCAGTGGGAGTAGCAATGCCAATGTAGATGGGATCTCAAGACAGGGAATGGGGTGAAGTACACCCAGATAGACCTGACACTCTCAAGCAATGTTTCTCAAGGGGCACTCCTTGAAAAACTTGCTTGAGTTCCCCGGGGACGGGGGGGTTGATGTAAAGATTGGAGGAAGATGGGCGAAGGCTGCCAGCCTAGTCAAATAGAATTTGATACATAATTCTATCAATTGTATAAATAAATGTAAAATACAGGTTTGTGTTTTTAAATGAAAGAAAACATTGTAAAATGTGAACTTCAAGATTGTTGCAACATTGCCATCTACTGTAAGGAAAACCAAGCCAATCATTTCAAATGTGTCTTTTGAAGTTGAAAAGATCTTATGAATCTTTTTGATGTTTTACAAGTCGGCTCAAGTGAGTCTGGATGAATGTTTCAGGCCTATTGTTTTAAGGTTAAAGTTAAGGGCCAGAATTTACATGTGGAAGGTGCTTTATTGCTCTGGTTTCTGCTAGAGTGTATATGTGAAATGCCTTTTATTGTTGTAGTCTCCTGAGCAGGTGTTAGCTTGCTAAATAATGCAGTTTGTGGCCTGTGAACTCCAGACTAAGTGTCAAAATGATGTAATTTGGGAGGGCCTTAGATAGCTGTTGGTTAGTGTTTAAAAACTATTGTTGAGTGAGTGACTGAAAAGCATTTTGATCTTAGATATCTAACCCAACACTGTTTATTCTTTATGTATGTAAGTAGGATTATAGCACTGTGTTTTCTCTTAAGATTAGCTAAAGATTAAGAAGTTAGATTAAGTGTTTTTCTTTGACATCAGACCCGTCCTACTGTATTATTTTAAGTTTCTGTGTGATCTCTGAACTCTTAGATACCTCTGTGGTGTAGTAGTATTGTCTTGTGTTTTAATTATTTATTATTAAATATTTTAAAAAGCTTTACCTGTGGCTGATTTGTGTAGAGTAAGCTGTAGAGTACATTGCATATTTATAGAGTTCATTGTAATAGGCCACTCTAAAATAAAAGTCAGAAAAAAAACTCTCTGCAAGTAGGACCAGGTGCAAGGCAGGAACTGGTACAAGTAGACAAAAATTGGCAGCAACAAATACAGTGAAAAGCATCAAATGAGGCTAATAAATTAAATACATAAGTATTTTATTAAGGTATAATAAACATCGCAGACCGGTTTCAGCCAACAGGCTTTCCTCAGGAAATATGGATATATGGATGTTCATGCTGTGATTAATAAATTAAAATGAGGCTCGATATAGTTATGTTTATGGAAGTTTAATAAAGGTTGTCAGATATAATTTTAGTGTGATGCGTTTGTTGAAGGGGACCAGGACAAATGTTTATATGCATTTCAAATTACTGTATGTTATAAATCAATTACCACCAATGAAAAAAGCGTTTCTAAACTTAAAGCAAAATTTTACAAAACAACATACATTAATTACAGCAATCATCTGTAATTGGAAGTATTATAATTTTAAAACACTACTTTATTTACAATTGGGTTGAATTATCATTTTAAAGCAGTACTTTATCAACACTCTACCTGATACATACTTAAAGCCTGTTATATTTTATATTATATAATGTTAAACAAAACCTTCTGTCTTCTCATTTTGTAACTCCATGTAATCCCATTGTACAATTCCATAACTTTAAAATGTGTAACTGACTGTTATGCTTTCTTCTGTCTAGTTGTTTTCATCCATAACCTACTTTTTTTCTAGTTCTTTCTTCCCTTTAACTTCTGTTAATCTTATTGTTTTTCTCAACTTCCTCTTAAAGCTCATATTACTGTTTTCAAAAAGAAAAAATTGTCTGCATATGCAGAATATAAATATAACTATTTCTAGCATTACTGACCGTCTTTTACTAGTATCTGTTATACCATAGATTACAGCCTTTTTATCTGGGCATTTTGCACCCTATCCCCAAAATTTTTGAAATAATAGCAATTCAAGAGAGGGCATTATTGAATTTTCATACCTCAGAATCCATTAGTAAGCTACATCATTTCAGCTCTGTTATTGTATTTATAATTGCTTATAACAATAATTCTCAGTTAAAAATTTAAGTTAGTTTTCCAGGTAAAAGATTGGATACCAACATTATTAAACATATATATAACCTTAATAACCTCTGTTTTATTTCTTTTTCCCCATACCACAGCTATTTCACAATTATTTTAATTATCCACTATTTAAAAGTTTATTAGATGTTGTATTATATAAATCTCACTGTGAGAACTAATGGGATTAATGCAACAGGCTTTCAGACCACTCAGCAGGTAAAAAGTTTCCCAGCCTGCTGGTTCTTTTCACTGTATCATAATATACTGCACCCGCCTGTTTTTTTTCCAGTTTTTAACCTTTATGAAAGGTTACACAGGCTCTTCTGATACCCCAAAGCTCATTCTGGAATAGTTTCTAGTATTTTCTGTTTTCCTCTAATTTGGTTAACCCCATTTCTCCTTTATTTGATGGTTTATTCATATTTGTTGTTTTGTAGGGATTTTTTACAACTGTTTTGCTTAAATTTTCTTGAACACACAGTACTCTTCCATGTCAGATAGAAACCATTAGTTTCATTTATTTCTGTTTTAGCTAAATTTCTTCTTCATTTTATTATGAGACTATTTCCTTGTTGTTCCAATTGTTTTTCTCACCAGTCTTGGTTAGTATATTTCATGGTCTCTGAGAAACGCATCTAATGACCTGCATCACTGCTGAGCTAATATTTATTTGGGTTCCTGGCACACAGGTCCATGAAATGCATAACAAATTGGACACCCTTCAGTCAGTTCACCTGCAGACCATTCTCAGGCATCTTCCTCTCCAGTGTATGATTTCATAAATTAACTTTCCATTCAATAGATCATTACAGTGGCCTCAACAATGACAAATATAATATCTTCAGAAGTGTTCACAGAAGGCAGTTCAGATGTGTCTTCTTCATCATTGTGTGCTGCTTCTTTCATCAGTGTTATACATAGTTACTGGCACTTTCCTCACCTAGGTAAACCCACTGCCTTAACGTCAGTGAATGGTTAGCCTGAAACGCTTGTATGGAATTCTTTAACTACATATTCTAGATGGTAGCTTTAGGGCTACTCCATTTCTATGTATATGTATTTGCTTGTTTGTTTGTTTGTGTTTTTGTTTATTATTATTTATTTATTTATTGACATTTGTTAACCGGGTTTGTCCAACTGGGCTTGTGGCCCATTTACAGTGGAGACCCGAGGAGAAAAGCTCCAGTAATACATTTTAAAACAAGTACAATTTTAAACAATATTGATATAATAGCAGTTATAGCAAAATGATTCACATATGTTGGGTTACATGCATAAAGTTAAAGTTGCATTAAAAAGAAGCTAAGTAACAATTTTACATTGATATAGTTCAATAGGTCAACAATAAACATTTTTTGTTTGTATAAAATTGTGCAAATGCATAGTAGACACATTGGAGAGAGAGGTGTAATGAGGTACTAAGTATGGTCCTTTTGAGGGTACATAAAGGGAAGGAAGACTAGGTAGGGTCATGGCAAGGGCAGGTTCTGGAATTGAGAAAATAAGCTTTTAGTACATTTTTAAAGTGTGAGGTGTGGGAGATTGAATGTAAGTCAAGGGGAAGTTTGTTCCAAGCATGGGCAAGGGAGTGTTTGTAGAATAGTTTGCCTACTGACCTTTTTGGGTGGTAGATATCAAGCAATTGTTGGTTAGAAGTACAGAGGGGCTGGGATGGGATGTAGCTGGTGACTAAGGAAGATAGAGATGGAGAGAAGGAGGGTTTATAAAGAATAGAGTGTAGCATATGAAATTGATAAGATAGCAGAAACTGGGGAAGTTCAAGCCATTGAAGAGAGTTTAAAGAAATGCACTGGTGTGAGTTGTATGGGGAGTTAGTAATGAATCTGGTTATTTTATAGTAAGTCTGTTGCAGTTTGTTTAGAGTGGAGGCCTGGATATTGGTAAGAACTGGGGCGGCGTATAAGGGAGGAGGAGTGCCTGGCCCAGGGTAAGTCTAGATTCAGGGGTTAGGAATTTTTTGTTCCGACATAGCAGACCTAGTTTCTGGTTTGTTTTTTTTATACATTGGAGTATGTGTAGGTTGAACTTGAGTTCGTCATCAATAATGACCCCTAGGAGTTTTGTGTGGGTGTCAGGTTGGATGTTTGTATTGTTAGAAGATGTAATAAAAAAGGAGGTTTTGTGATGAGAAAGAGAACGGGGAAGGAAAAGTAGGAGTTTGGTCTTTTTGGGATTTAGGATGAATAGGTTGTGATAGAGCCATTGTTCAGTGGATAGTAGGGCCTGTTGGGTCAGGAAGTGTAGTTCAGGAATGTTATTTGAGATGGATATAAGTGTGGAGTCAGCATACTGAATAAGGGGGGATTCTTTGCATGAGGTGTAAAGATCATTGGTGAAGATGTTAAACAAAAGGGGTCCCAAGATGCAGCCTTGAGGAACACCAGTGGAGATGGGAAGGAAAGGTGAGGAGGATGAGAGCCATTTGACAGATTGTTCCCTGCCAGATAGGTAACTATTAAACCAGGCAAGTGTGGAGGGGGATAGGTGGAGATTTGCGAGTTTGGATAGTAGTAGAGGATGAGAGACAGTATCGAAGGCTTTGGAGAGATCTAGGAAGAGACAGGAAATGAGTTTATTGTTGTCTAGGGCCTCTGCAATGATATGAGTGAAGGAGAGGAGGGCAGTGTTGGTGCTGTGGTGAGGACGAAATTCATGTTGGGTAGGGGTAAGTAAGTGGTGTGTGAGGAGGTGATTGAGAAGCTGTGAGTGAATACATTTTTCTAATATCTTGGAGAGGGGGGACAGAAAGGCAATGGGTCGGTAGTTTGAGGGGTCAGTGGAGTTTCCACCTTTATGAAGAGGGATAGTGAAGAAAGATTTCCAAAGGGTGGGAACAGTTGATTCCAAAATAGATCAGGATAGGCAATTGAGTCAGCCGCAAGTTTGAGGAATGTAGGAGATAGACTGTCAGTGGAGGAAGAGCAAGGTTTTAGCTTGAGTAGTAGAGATTTGATGTAAGTAATGGGAACTGGCTAAAAAGAAAACAAAGTTGTCTTAGTGGGACTTGGAGAGGTGGGTGTTGAAGTAGAGTTTGGCTTTGTTTATGTATTTATTTATCTATTTATTTGTCTATTTATTTATCTATTTATCAATCTATTTATCCATTTCTTTTTCTATCTATCTATCTATCTATCTATCTATCTATCTATCTATCTATCTATCTATCTATCTATCTATCTATCTGTCTTTAACAGTTGAGGTATGTGAACTGGCAATAATGGTCCATTTCATGCCATGACCTCGCTACAAATAATCATATTAAATAAAAACATTTTGTTGTAAGTAAGAGATGTGGTTCCTTTTGCATATTTCTGCTGTTCCTGTATTTCTTTTTACCCTTTCTTGCAGACTACACCCTGCACCAAGTACATGTAACCTTCATGGTATTTACAACCAAATGCATAAATTCATCATCATCAGCCTCCTTTTCCCAATTTTTTTTCTACATGGGGTCGGGGTATCGTGTCAACTGTCGCCAACTTTCTCGATTCCATGCCACACTCCTACCTTCTTCAACACTCATGCCTGACTGTCATAGATTTTCTTTTACATAATCCATCCACCTCTTTGCTGGATGTCCTCACTTCCTCTTATCTTCTTTCTGTCTGTCCCAAATCTTCCTCACCAGATTGTATTCTGCTTTTCTGCACATCTGAACCACAGTAATCTGCTCTCTTTGATCTTTTCTGCAATTGGAGCTACTTTGGCTTCTATTCTTATGTCCTCATTTCTTTGTCTGTCCCACATTTTGCATCCTACCACCCTTCTGAGGCACTTCATTTCCATCACCTCTAGCTTCTTCAACTGTTCTGCCTTTACTGCCCAAGTTTCTGTACCATAGAGTAATACTGGTTGTATCACTGTCTTGTACCCCTTTCTTTTCAGCTTCTATGGCATTCTTCTGTCATAGACTACATCTAACAGTCTATGCCAGTTGGCTGCAGACCCTCTGATTCTAGCTTTGTCCTCTTCATTCAGACTCCCCTTCTCCTCAACCACACCTCCCAGATACTTGAAGCTGTTTACATGTAACACTATCTTCCCTTCTATCTCTATTCTTGGCTTCTGTTCCACTATCTTCTCTTTTGTCTCACTTCTCAGCTTCTTCTAGTTTGCAGCCATTACCAGCATCTTATCTGTGCTTAGTTTCATCCCATGTGCCTTCAGTTTTGCATTTCATTCTCCTATCCTTTGCTGAAGTTCTTGCTCATAGTCTGCCTGTACTGCCACATCATCTGCATACAACAACTTTGTTGACCTGTCCCCTCAGACCTGTTAACTAATGTAGTCCATCACCAGTATGAACAGCAGTGGGCTCAGAGCTAATCCATGGTGTACACTCAGTCCCACTGGGAACCCCTCTGTGAGGCTGAACACTATTTGTACTTGAGTCATTGGGTCTGTGTACATAGCCTGCACTAATCATACCAATGTTTTTGGGACTTCAAACCACCACAGTACTGCCCAGATCAGCTTTCTTGGGACCTTGTCATATGCTTTTTCCAAGTCTTGGAATGCCCAGTTGGACTCTCTCCTCATCAATAGCTTCTTCTCAAGTATCTGCCTCACTGCAAACATCAGGTTAATTGTGCTGCATCCTGGTCTGAATCTGAACTGCTCATCTCCCATCTTATATTCTATTACTCTGCATCTCCTTTTATCAATCACCCTCTCCAGAACTTTCATGCAATGTGATAGGAGTTTGATGCCTACTGCCCACAGCTGTTGATGTCCCCTTTGTTCTTGTACACTGGCATGAGTATGCTTATTCTCCAGTCATCTGGTATATGCCTTTCTCTCCACACTGCTATTAGAACCCTCAGGAGCCATTTCTCCCAATCTCACCCAGCATCTTTATCATATTTGCTGTGACCTCATCTGAGCCTGCTGCTTTCCTTGACTTTATTTTCTTAGTGCTGTTCTTACTTCTTCTAGGGTGGCGTCCACCTCTTCTCTCAACTTAGGCTATTTCTGGGGGTAGTACAGCTTCTGTGGAGTTTTCTTCATTCAGAAGCTACTGGAAATACTCCTTCCATCTGCATTTGATGTCCTGTGGACTGGTGAGCAGGTTGTTGCTGGCATCCCTTATCTGACTATCTTCTTTATCTTTCTGTCTTTGCCTTGCAACCTGATATAGTTTGTAGAGTGCCTCCGATGCCCTATTCTTTGCCATTTGCAACTTCTTCCTAAGCTGGTCAGTCTTTTCTATCTCCTAATTCTTCCTGCACTCCTTCTTACTTTTGATGACTTTCTGAACTTCTGTATTCTACCACCAGCTTTCCTTATGTACCTTATTTCCATACCTGGCTCGGCCAAATATCTTTTCTGTAATCCTAACACATGTTGTTTTTGGTGCTGCCATTCTTGTTCAACTCCACCTCTTCTTGGGGTGCTAGTGCCCTGAGTAATTCCTTGAACTGTTGTACTTTTTCTCCAGGTCTTTTGACCTTAGAGATTTCTCTGACCACTGCTTGCAGCTGATTGTGGCAAATAGTTTCACTGGAATTTGTAATCATTGATTCTACCCCACTAGGAGTATGCTGGCTACTCTTGTATGTGATCTTGTAAGCCATGTGTTGGCTACTATTAACCCATTTGCCAGACAGCCTTCTTTATTCCTGTTGCCCCAACCATGTGGATCCCCACCTTTTCGGTCTGTTACGATATGTGCATTCAAGTACCCCATTATCAGCAGCAATTCATGTTGTCCTGCTTTATCTAGTCCTGCAACTTCTGTCTGAATGCAGTCTTTTCCTTACTATCTTCCTCAGTATCACAACCCTGCTGTGGGGCTATTATGAATACTGCCTATCATTACATTGGAGTCTGATTGCCATGAGTCTGTCATTCATTTTGATGATATCCCTCATTGCCTTCTGAAGCTTCTCTCTCACCACAATTCCTCCACCATTTCTAGCCTGCTCCCCTCCTGAGTATCCTGAACTGACTTCCATTTCAGATACATAGGTTGTCCAGCCTCCTCCATATCATTGTATCATCATGTCATCCACTTCCAAGTTGCATCCTGTCAGTGAACCTACATGAAGCATAGCAATTCTCAGTTCTTGTTTGGCAGGTTGGTTGGATTTACATCCAGCTTTCGATCAACAGAGCTATTAAGGTGGTCACACACTGGCCAGTATTGGCACATATACCCAGGCACATATACCCCTCCCACCATTAGCAAGGGTCCCTGGCGTATGTCAAAGTAGGCCAGGTCCTCAACCCACTTATCACCAGTAACTATCCATGCCCATTTTGGCGACATTAGTTAGCATGCCCAAATTACCTAGAGCCATCAAGTGCCATGGCAAGCAGTCTATGATCCATGCTATCCTATCTTGAGGATACTGCGCACCACAGTAGATGCCCAAAGCAGTTGGTCTGTACAAGTCTTCCCCATATAGGGCAGCATGTAGAGCCTGTGCTGCTGCCCATAGCTCCATTCACAGCCTGTTTTTCAGACACGGGAGAAATCCCACAGGGGTACAGGGAGAACATGCAAACTCCAAAGAGGCATTGTTCAGAGGTCAGGATCGAACCTTGAACCTTGTGTATGGGAAGCAAAGACCTTAACCATTATGGCAACTCATCTTACTCCCTCATTCTTAGCCTTAAACCCTACGTCATAACTGTGGAAATTTTCTGAACTTGGTCATATCCTTCTGTTGTAAAACACTCCATTTATAACTACTTCTTCAGCTACAGACTAGCAGTTTAATGAACAATGCATTTCCTAAAAAGGTACTACTGTGAGATCTAGCACAGATTTCTTTTGCACCCCACTTTTAATTAGCTATTATGGCAACACTAAAGCTTACAGGAAAGGAATATAAAACAGTGTTACAGACAAAGCTAGTGTATAAAAGTGCTGTTTATTCCTTATACATGCATTCTAAGCCCAAGGATTATGATTGCTGTGTAGCAGACAACAGTGTTGGGTAGTGATCAAGTGATAAAATAAATACAGGGTGACTTCAAGAAGGTGGCTTGTGAGATCCCACACTGTTATAACTACTTAATAAAATGCATAGTTCCTGTGCATCCCTCCCCAAGCACACACACTCTTGGTGCTAGTACCATGTAACAGTACATATTTGCTGGGAGGAAGCTTTGCAGCAAAGAAGGCTGGAACCTTGCCTGTGGTCCAGTGACCAAGGTTCAGCTGTCACTCACAATGTCAGAAAAGTCAAGTGAATGAATGTCAGTGTAATCAGCTCATATATTTCACAGGAAGGAAGACTTTTAGCCTACAATATGACTGTCACCATATAAAGCAATGCAGTGTAGCTCTAGCAAGATAAGCAGAGGATAAGTGCTTTGGTTTGGTAAACCAATGTGATGGCACTGTAACTGGATTTTGGTGTGTATTTGTGGAAGCACTCACATGTCACTTAGCCTACATTTCTTAACAAAAAAAAAAAAAAAAACAGTAGCATATGC
Organism: Protopterus annectens; assembly: GCF_019279795.1. Classification (NCBI taxonomy): domain Eukaryota; kingdom Metazoa; phylum Chordata; order Ceratodontiformes; family Protopteridae; genus Protopterus; species Protopterus annectens. The sequence goes on from NC_056726.1 coordinate 1,674,626,775, forward strand.
AAAAAACACATACATTCCAGGAAATACAGAAATAGCTGAGGAATCATACTGAATAAACAAACAAGGTGCGATGCAAAAATATTTTCAAATATCTAATGGTTTTCCTGTCATTGATCATAAAGAAAACTTCAAAATTGTGGCATCTCCATAAACAGTAAGAAAAAATAGAGTCTTCACAAAAAGGCAAAGGAAACCTCAAATTGTTACAGCTAATAACTTTTCCTATTTATTGGGCAGGTAATGCACTGGACAAACTGTCTCTTTTCAGGGGCAACGAAAGAGCACTCATGGTGTAAGTGACTTGCATAGAATTACACTGTAGGCAAATGAAGGTGAGAGGAATCAAGCCTTGTAATCTTGGTATGGGAAATGACTGGCTTATACGTCACAGCCTTAGTGATTTCCACTAATTGCCAGCATAGTGCTTAAACTAATATCAAAAATGGGAAGATTATATCAGTGACATTTGGCATAGTCACTGCCATACAGTCTTCAGTCAATAAAACATTTCCTGAATTTGATAGATAGCTTACAGGCATTAAAATACTGTGGCATAGCTTGGAAATGTTTAATATAACATTATCTTTCAATGCAGCCCATTGCATTTTTATTAAGATTTTAACTAATACAGTGATCCTACTTAGGATGGTTTGGTCTACATTATTACTCTCATCACTCCAACACCACAAATCAGGTAGTTTCTAAAATATATTATTCTTAATAATGTTGAAAATGTTAACTGCAATCGGGACTTCTGCAGTACACCTGACTATCACCATAAGAAGGAGAGATTTTAGCATGTAGAAATCACCTAACTATATGATATCCTCTGCACCGGGCTCGTTCTTCTACCTAACTATATGATATCCTCTGTACCGGGCTCGTTCTTCTACCTAACTATATGATATCCTCTGCACCGGGCTCGTTCTTCTACCTAACTATATGATATCCTCTGTACCGGGCTAGTTCTTCTACCTAACTATATGATATCCTCTGCACCGGGCTCGTTCTTCTACCTAACTATATGATATCCTCTGTACCGGGCTCTTTCTTCTACCTAACTATATGATATCCTCTGTACCGGGCTCGTTCTTCTACCTAACTATATGATATCCTCTGCACCGGGCTCGTTCTTCTACCTAACTATATGATATCCTCTGCACCGGGCTCGTTCTTCTACCTAACTATATGATATCCTCTGCACCGGGCTCGTTCTTCTACCTAACTATATGATATCCTCTGTACCGGGCTTGTTCTTCTACCTAACTATATGATATCCTCTGTACCGGGCTCGTTCTTCTACCTAACTATATGATATCCTCTGCACCGGGCTCGTTCTTCTACCTAACTATATGATATCCTCTGTACCGGGCTCGTTCTTCTACCTAACTATATGATATCCTCTGTACCGGGCTCGTTCTTCTACCTAACTATATGATATCCTCTGTACCGGGCTCGTTCTTCTACCTAACTATATGATATCCTCTGTACCGGGCTCGTTCTTCTACCTAACTATATGATATCCTCTGTACCGGGCTCTTTCTTCTCATTCCCAATGTCACTAGATGTTGCAGGATGAGTGAAGAGAATGGGATTGTAAAGGATGAAAGCCTGATGGTGGTGGTGATGGAAGAGGAATACAAGCAACTAAAGCTTATTTCATCAGTTTTAGAAGTTATTGTGAACATGGGGAGCAGCACCTCTTGACAACAAGTCCATTTGTCAAGAAGTAAAAAAGCTGGTAGAGGTTGTCACACACATCACTGCTACCAATGTGTGATGTGCACTACTGTGTGTCGTCTCCATGCTGGGCCAGTAATCAAGGAGCCTGAATCCTCACCACTGACACTGGAAAGGAAAATGCACTTGGAATACAAATGGATACACTCAGTATTTCCAGATGCAGACCTCTGTACATAAAGTACAATTTCCCTTAAAAACACTCAGAAAACACACTCAACCCAGGGTCTAGATGTCTCTATATCTGTCTCCCTCCATATCACCAATAAGACTCCCCACAGGTACAGCTGTAGGGTTAGGTCCTCAGCCGTGTCCAAGCCAAGTCCTCCAGCACCCTCTCTGTAAACCCAGTGCTTTATGTCCCTGCCCTAAGTAGATGATATTCACAAACCTTGAGATATTTGATTTGCACACACACACACACACACACACACACACACACACACACACACACACACACACACACACACACACAACTGGGCACAGGCCTACTAACTATTTTCCCTTCTGCCCAGACTATAAGGTAGTTACCACTGCCACCAGACACTTCACAATCAGCTACTCTATGACCCTTAACAAAGGGTGTCCACTTATACTGTGCAGTATTAATACTAATACAAATGGTAGTTGTTCACCAAGATGACTAGGCCTTCTGGACTGCCCCACACAGTGTCACCAAATAAATACAAGTACTCTCAAAGGTCAGAAACTCTCTACAAGAACCAGCCACAATAAACATTTTAAATATGTTTAATAATAAATAATAAAAGAACATGAAAATATTGAATATATATTTACAGTAAACTACAGAGTTTAAATCACAGAAAATATTGAAAACAACACTGATGGACAGACTCATACAAATAAAGAAAAGCAATATCTAAACTAAGCTTTACTATATTCCTGCCTAAATCTAAGGGAATTGACTGTTCCCTAATAACTTACTTGGGCAAGGCAATATGAAATATGTGAGCAGTCTTTCTAGCTGGGCTCCCCAAAAAGAATACTCATACTCAGAATGACCTCTGGTGACCTGACTGTAGGTTCCCACAATATCTCCTTTTGAAGATTGAGACAGGAATTAACCATAGATGGCTGAAATATACAGCCAAATATTTATGGCAGTGCCTGAAGGCCTCACCTCTTTTCACTGAGCTGATGAACAAAGACTCTGTCCCAGACACATTGTCTCCGGTCCTACTCAGCACTGTGTGGTGCCATTAAATGATTTGACAGCTCATTTACATTTTCCTTATTTTTCTTAAAACAACACTTGCTATATCACAGACATTCTACAAGAAGAAGAAGAATATTCTGCATAAGTGATTGTATAATAATGTTTGTATTATGAATCATCAAATTAAAAGTGGTTACACTGGTCTGACAGTAATTACATAGGATTAAGGCTATGAGTTTTTAAATGAGTTGATTCTTACAGTCCAGAATTTGACTTCCTCAGCCTTTATTTATGTAATGTACTAGCATTAGTAGCACACTTTAGCTCCTCATTTGTTCGCTGGACTGCATGGCTAGAAACTCTCCAGGAATGTTTAAATCATCAACATGCTGAACCAACCTAGTATAAGCAACAGCTATATAAAATAGAAAGAGTACATGTTCTTTTTTTGCCAGAATTGATTCCCTCTGTGCCAGATTTCATTTAGTAACCTCACAGTCACAAGGCCATGAAAAGCACTGAATTATTTAAAAATAGAAACTGTACCAGAAGTGATTCCTTGTCGAGAACAGTCATCTGGAAACTCCATACTAGCTAATAGAAACTGATAAGTTCTAATGTATTGATTTTGGACACATTATAAGGCAATAATACCTAATTATAAAGTATGACCACCATGTGTGCCTTTGTTTAAGTTAAATCTCAGCTCTATCCTGCAATTAAGACTCAAAACTTATTGTACTTAACATGCATCCATATGTTCCCTGTAGAATAACATGGCATGCCTCGCAAATCAGCAGGTATACTTCATCCATTACTGTGCTCTGCCATATCCCAGAGAATTCCATAACAGCACAGCATAGCATAGAAAAAGCATTATTTTGTCTTCTTGATACTGTAATTGAATAGATGATCCAGGAATTAGTTTATCCTACCAGATATGTTAAATCTGAGGAGCTTCTTGATGAATTATTTTTCTATAGGTATTAGACTTACTTCCTTTTACTTATCTAGTCTACTTTCATAGCACAGTTATGAAGACACAAATGTATCCTCCTGTAGTCACCTATCAACATTCTTGTCCTGTGACACTAACTTCCCTCTATAAAAGCTATGCGAGAACTAGGGATGAAATTATATGGGATTTGAGCTGTAGCAGTGTAAAACATGAATATAATATGATTATGTTAATTAAAAACATTGACAAGTATCAGATTTTCCCACAAGTCTATATTTTGAAGTAGATGGATCAAAGGTAAAGGTTAATACATTATTAAAAAAAAAAAACAAATGTACAATATCAGAGAGTATAAGATGTAATGTACAACTATTTTTTTTACTTACAGTTGTTACAATGATCATTAAATTATTATTAAATAAGAAGTTAAGTCCTAAAACAGTTTTCAGATTCTAATGTAGTTTGTATTTATGATAGTACAATACATTATTTGTCTGTCTGTCTAACTATCTTACCTATCTCTATTTTTCTAACTAGGGAAGAACTCTGATCCACACTGGCCCTTTTTAAGTCCAGTTAATATCTGAATTTAGACAACCATGCCTGCTATGGGGTTTAAAACATTTTAATGTGATGATTAGGTGATGCAAGCTTTGGCCTAGCTGTAAGGTACAAAATGTTCAGTAGTTATTTCTCATGAGGAACAGTATACACTCCTCTTCTTTTTCTCTACAGCTCATAACATTTTTATACTACAAATGAAAAAAAATCTTAATTCACTGATAAGTTCAGTTGTCAAGCTTATAAACTATTGACTTCAGGAAGCTCAGTTATATATATATATATATATATATATATATATATATATATACATACATACACACACACATATATATATATATATATATATATATATATATATATATATGCACACATACACACACTCACACATATATATATGTATATATATATATATATATACATATATACACTTATATATATATATATATATATATATATATATATATATATATATATATCTACATATACTAGCTGTACCCGGCCACACGTTGTTGTGGCTCAGTCTGGTTAAATGGAAAAGAAAGAAAAGAGAAAGTGCACATTTCTACTATGTTTAATTTGACAATGCTTGTGGGTATACAATATTTTTTGTTGTTCCATTGTCTGTGCAGATATAGAGATTGTCTGGTTTGCTGACTCTAGAACACGCAACATGTAATTGTCCATGTGAAAAGCAATCTGTGTGTAGATCTAAACCGCACAATTCTAAAGACTGGCCCTGAGCTTTATTGATGGTGATTGCAAACGTCAATCGAATTGGGAATTGCAATCTCTTAAATTGAAATGGCATATCCGTTGGAATCATAGGAATGCAAGGAATGAGGACATCTTCACCTTTGAAAGGTCCTGTCAAGATTGTTGCTTCTATGATGTTGCTCATTAATTTTTTTACTGCAAGCCGCGTGCCGTTGCAAAGCTTTGGCTGGTTGATATTTTGCAACATGATAATTGGCACACCGATTTTCAATTGCAGTACGTGTGGTGGCATCCCTGGCAGATCGAATGAATTCAAAAATTCTTTTGGATAATTAACCGCTTCATCTGCTTCCACAACAGTGTCGACGGACTTGTATGTGACTGCATCGCTTTGAATGTTAGACTGAATAATATTGTTAAGTTCGTAGACGTCTTTGTTCTTGGCTGCAAGAATAGCTCATTCAGTCAGCCAATCGTGATTCTTATAATTGGTTTGAATATTGGGAAATACTTTTTCAACCAATTCTTCTTTTGACATCACTAAATTGCAGAAGTTATGAGGCAATGAAATTCGTCCTGAGGTCAGATCAACCAGCACCTTTCCGTTCCCAATTTCCAGCAATTGATGTGAGAATATCTCAGCTGATCAATCATTTTGCAGCTGGACATGCATATTTGTAGTTAATGTTAATGTCTTTACGTGTCGCCACAAAGTAGAGTATTTCAGGCAAGCATTTATTTCGTCCGCTGGTATCAATCAAGGAGAACAAAGCAAATCTGAAGCTGCAGAAAGTGGTTGCCGTGCTGGCAACCGTACATCCTCAAGTCTGGCTGTACATCACTCTGCTGCTTCCTCGGCACATATTTCAGCCATTCTTTGTCTGTTTTGCTCATTTGCTGATGCCCGTTCTTCCTCAGTTTGATTTGCAATTACTCCTCGCACTGCTTCAGCTCCACAAGTACGATGACCTAAGTTTGATCTTCTGCGAGGCATTATTTGGATGAACTAAAACAGATTGACTGAAAAAGAAGTAAGAAAGTAGGTATATAAAAACACGCGCGTATTCGAATGCAACGTGTGACATCTATATAATAGTAGGTATATAAAAACATGTGCGTATTCGAATGCAACATTGTGTGAAAATTTCAAAGCAATCGGTGAAGAACTTTCGGAGATTTAAGATTTTGAACAAACGAACATTTACATTTTTATATATATAGATATATATATATATATATATATATATATATATATATATATATATATATGTGTGTGTATATATAAAAGTATGATATATCATTTAGTTCTGTAGTTTGTGAGGGAATCCTATAGTCTTCTGTGCCATATAAGCAGTGTAATAATGCAATGCTGTTTCAAACTGAAAGAAGTATTTTACTCTATAGCAGGGTAATAGTTTCCTTGAGTTATACTAAAGCTTCAGCACAAAATTGTATATAAGAAATTCTTAAAATTATATATATTTTGTGTGCAGGGTTTTAATAGAGACAACATCTGAATAATTTTATCTGACCAGTATCTGAGCAGTAATGAAGAAGTGTAATAATTCAGTCTAGAGTAATATTTTATCTCAGATTAATGGAATCTTCAAGGTGAAGGTTTTGTTAAAAGGAAATAAGCTTTAACCAAAAATGACTTGTTTCCACCTTTTTACTCTTTACCCTTTTGCCCATGACTTAAATTCTCAAAAGTGAAAACAGTAAAGAAAGGTGAATTTTCTTAATACTACTGGGGATGGATTTAAAAAGAACTTTTCTCAGTGTACATGACAGACTCCGGTGTAAGGCCTATTTGTAAAGCAAGCTGTAAAGCAAGCTTACAGTGGGGACCAGATTCTAAAAGACTTGCTCTTGGTGTAAGTGACTTAACTCTGGTGCATGCACTGGAATAAGTCATTTACACTGGAAGCAAGTGTTTTGGAATCTGGTCCCAGTTGTAAGCCTGACTTCCAGATAGGCCTTACACTGAAGTAAGATACCTACATTTACAGCAAGTCATTTGGAATTTGTTCCCTGCTATGTTCACACACCAGATATTAAACATTCCATTACTTTTTTTAAGGGCTATCAACTTGCGTATTACTACAATTGGTTCAGGGTCAGCAACATCCACTTTGAGGTCATTACCAGCATTACCTGAGCACAGAATATGAGGCACAGCTTTCTTTAATAGCTGTAACCATATATCTTCTGTTCACAATCAGAGTTAATTAATAAAAAGATTAGAGTTCATTTCCATTATTTAGGAGAGGAAAATTCGTTCTGGCTGAAAGGTAGCAAAGAAAAATGTTGACTGAATTTTGGTGATAGTCATTTTATCCATGGGAATGAATCCTCATATTGCAGTTTAAAAACAAAAATGACTTTTGTACAAATCTTAAATTAGGCAATGAACATGGTAAACTGGTATATGGCTTAGGAAACAGTATAGAATAATGATGATGATAAATATGTGGAGATGAACTTTAGATGGGGAAGTGAAACCAAGCACAGGTCAATGTAAAACAAATTGTTGCAGGACAAATGATACGCAGACCATCTGACACACTAAAAAGTGTATATGTATTAGTGAAACTACATGCTCTGTCACTATGAGGGGACTCAAAGGTTATGAAGACAGGAAATCATACACATTTACTATTCCTGCCTTTCTGAGCATTTTTATGTGAGAGGGTAATAGATCATTTTCGAAGAGTGTCTTCTTGATACAGTGAAACAAATGCAGTTAACATTTTAGGTAAAAGAGTACAGCAATGACTAATATCCCATAAAAGGGGACATTCGCTTAGAAGTATTTGTGCATTAACTGCTCAAAGGTCTGGCAGAAATATAAATGCAGTTAGTAGTAGAGTTGCTTAAATAACATTTGCAATAAAATTAATACTATGACACCTATAAGGTACAGAGTAAGTGCTTATGATGTCCAAAAAAAGATGCAGAACATTTAGTTGTAAAGTTTTGCCTCATAATGAAAACTATTTCATTCTTAAATGCTTTTAACCATTTGTTTCTAGACTCAGCAATAAATATTAACATTATTAAATAAAAGTGAAAAGGAATCATCGAGTCATGGAATATATACAAGTCACATGAGACCAGTGGCCATATATGTTTTACGAGTAACCACCCTTAGACCCTCACTTCTTTTTCAAGGAGCAACAGGCTTGTCACACCAGGAGTATATTTGCAGTTACCCATCCAGTTGTCTGACTCTTTTTGAAAAAATAAATTATGTGACTATGCTTAATTTGGAGCGAAGTTTATTGCAGAGAAAGGATAAGCATTGTGTGACCAATCTCTTTCTTTATTGAGTTTTGTCTATATAATGAAGCAAGTTTAGATACTTGGTTCTAATTTTAGTGGGACTGTTTGACTTTTAGAGATATAAGAGGTCTTAGACTACTTATTTCTCAATGGCCTGAATGGCTAAGGAGTTTATATGACATTGAATAAAGGGACAATGCTTCCAAGCTTTCTTCATAGTTCTTGTCTTTTAAGCTTGCGTGCTTTTTAGTTAGGGTTCTCTGGGGTCTTTCCCATTGCTTGATATGCCTATTTCAATAGATCCCAAAAGGGGCAGTGTCTTCAATGATAGGTCTGATCAATGTGGAGTATAAAGGAGTATAAATGTCCTTGGATCTAGATAAAATACCTTTCATGATTTGCTGCACCAGGTAAAGAATTTCCTAGCCACTGTTGAAATGTGATGGTCAAATGCATTATCTACCAATGTTCTAAGGTCACTCACCACTCTTTCATACTGAAGCAGAGTATTGCATGTACTATAATTTGGATGAAAGGATTATTTACCAACTGCAATAATATTGCACTGTTTAGCGTTTAGTTTTTAACCACTTTTACCCATCTTTATGCAGCAGTTATTGATATGTATGAGTTCCATTTGGAGCTTCTGTGTATCAGATGGGGGCTTGAGGATGACACAAAGTTTGTGGTCATCTACAATTAGTTGGCCAGCAATCCCTGTTTGTAATTTAGAAAAGTATAAGCAAATAGTAGAGGTCCCAGCACACAGCCCTGATGAAGCCCACTGATCATCTTCAAATCTACTAAGGAAACATCTGCCATCCTGACTACATGGGTTCTCTTCCTCATCCAATTTACTAATCACTTAATTACATAAGGGTCCATTTGGAGCTTATTTAGCTTGTCTATTATGTTATCATGTGGTAAGGTTTCAAACACTTTAACCAGGTCATTGTATGCTGTTTGGACAGCGTGCCCACTATCGTCAGCTTAAGTTACCTTTCAAAGAAGTTGACGAGATCCATTAGACAATCTATCCTTAATTATGACAATTGCATTTGTGAAACTTAATTATAAACATATCAAAACTATGATTTCTCAAGACAAATAATAACTGTTCTTTTTTTTTTTGCTGACTGAAAATATGTTTAGGGTATGGCATAGGCATACCTCTCAACTGTCCAGATGTTTGCAGAATGTCCAGATTTGTGTCTCATATTTTTAGTCTGTTCCTCATAAAATTTGTGTTTTTCAGGCATTTTGTGGCAAATCAGTAAGAACTGAATACACTAAATTCAAACTTCATATCACCCTGAAAATGCTTGATATCACAAGACATTTTATTCTAGCAACTTTCTAAGTTTATAAGAGCAATATTTAAATTGTGTCCCTATTTTTGCAGCTTTGTTCTCCCATAATTTTTTGGCTTTGTCCATATTTTGAGCGCTATGGACATAGCAGCAACCTGGACTAAAAAGACAAATTGAAGCACACAAAAATGGAATACTTCTAAAAAAAAACAGCTTTATCTAACTATTTCTGTTACACTGCTTTCGACACCCATTATGAATTAAGTAATTTTGGAAATATAGGGCGAAAACAAAAAAAAATCAATCTGCAATGCAAGAGCAAGAAAAGTCCCTGCAGACATACAAACCTTCTTTGTACTGTAGTGAAAGTAATACTTTAAATGAACATGGATATCCATCGAGGAGTGGATCTCATGCCTTAGTACTGATATAAAAATTATGAAAAGAACGCATTGAATGTAATAATTTTTCAGTCAGATGCCTGGGGAAATCAAACATGGACTCCTGCCTCCACCTCTTGAATACTAACAGCCACCTGACAAGGAACATTGTAGCGGCAAGATATCTCCCAGATGCAAAAGGCTTATCATGGGTAACTGAACATATACTTTCTACAGACATATAAGAGCAAGGAAGAGGAAAATGATATGGACCTTTATGTCTGTAATGTAGGTTACCAGAGCTACATTAGAAAAAAATGAACTATTTGGCCTAAATTCAAGTTTTCACTTTTGAAAATTACATGCAAGAAGAAGGGGCTCATATAACTCTGAAAGCTTAAAAGTTTTGCATGAATTATCTAGAAGTCATGGACAGTCATTTAAGAAGAAGCTTGACCTGTATCTTCTTCTTCTTGTTCTTTCGGCTGCTCCCGTTAGGGGTCGCCACAGCGGATGATCTGTTTCCATTTCTTCCTGTCCTCTGCATCTTGCTCTGCCACACCAACCACCTGCATGTCCTCTCTCACCACATCCATAAACCTTATCTTAGGCCTTCCTCTTTTCCTGTTACCTGGCAACTTCTTCCTTAGCATCCTTTTCGCAATATACTCTGCATCTCTCCTCAGCACATGCCAAACCAATGCAATCTTGACTCTCTGGCTTTGTCTCCAAAACTTCCAACCTGGGCTGACCCTCTAATATACTTATTCTTAATCCTGTCCACCCTCATCACACCCAGTGCGAATCTTAACATCTTTAACTCTGCCACGTCCAGCTCTGATGCCTGCCTTTTTGTTAATGCCAACATCTCCAACCCATATAACATAGCTGGTCTCACTACCCTCTTGTAGACCTTCCCTTTCACTTTTACTGGCACCCGTTTGTCACAAATCACTCCTGACACTCTTCTCCACCCACTCTATCCTGCCTGTATTCTCTTCTTCACCTCTCTTCCATACTCACCATTACTCTGAACTGTTGACCCCAAGTATTTAAACTCATCCACCTTCACCACCTGTACTCCCTGCATTCTCGCCATTCCTCTATCCTCCCTCTCATTCACACACATATTCTGTCTTAGTCCTGCTGACCTTCATTCCTCTTCTCTCGAGAGCATATCTCCATCTCTCCAGGGTCTCCACCACCTGTTCCCTACTCTCTCTAGAGATCACAATGTCATCTGCAAACATCATAGTCCACGGAGACTCCTGTGAGATCTTGTCTGTCAAACTGTCCATCACCATTGCAAATTTATTCAGCCAAACTGTAGCTTATTGGGAAGAAGGGCTTCACAAGGCTTAGTGAAAACGCTGAAAAGAAGGACATAAAAGAAGTGGCCAATGAAAACGTGAGAAGAACAATAGCAGATAATCTAAAATACAAAGACTTACAGAGTAAATGTTAGATTAGATTTATTAGAAAAATTAGAATTAGTAGATTAGACTTGCATGTCAGTCTTGTCATGTTTTAATGTGATAGATTCTGTTTCCTCCTCTGTTTGAAGCTAACAAAAATCAATACACTGTAATTCATCTCTCTGTCCCTATTTTCCAAGAAAAACTAACAGAAATTATCATTTTCTAATATGCACCTGCAAGTTTAGAAAAGCAATGTAAATTTTGAAACAACACCCTCCCCATACAAACTATAGCTGTCAAAGGGCAATCTGGTACCAGCAGGTAGAAAAGCAGAATATCAGACACAAAATACCTTTGTGTACATTATTTCAAAAAAATGATGTACTGGTTGTGACACATTTCTGAAGCAACACATAATGACAATGAATAGCCCATGGAAGATTATACTCATTAATACTAGACACAAACACAACGCACAAATTTGCTGGCACCCTTCCCCCACATTTTCCATCTCACACACACACGCACACACGCACACGCACACACACACACACACACACACACACACACACACACACAAAATTACAGAACACCTTTGCACATATATTTTACTTTTGCTAACAACAAAGCAGAATGGCATGAGAATAAATCTCCTAGCCATTTGCTTTTTCTGCTCTGTAGTCAGCTATACAGTACAGTAACCATGGATGTGGCACTGACAAACTGCTTCCATCAGTCTTCAGTTTCTGTTTCTGAAATGTCTTTGAGTCCCAACATCAATAGATAACAAGTGTCTTTCTTACCAAGTTGCATGATTCCTTATAGTGCCTCTAAAGCTAGAAGAACTGTATCCATGACAGTCAAGAGTAGTTGTCATGCAGAAAATTCTTGATTCTTCTGTCCAGTTTTGATTTTTGCAGCACATTTTCTCTAAGAAGCATCACTTGTTTTGCAGTGGATTACATTAAATAATTAAAATACTCCATGGACCACCAGCTTTAAAGCTTTTGCCACTGTTGAAAGCAGGCAACAACAATCAGTCCACTTGATTTTGAGACAGAATAGAAAAATGAAACTTGTGGAAAACAGTGCAGCCATGTGGTTTAAAACTGTAGTTCTAAATGTTTCTGCATGATTAACTATTGCCTTCAGCCTCTATTTACCAATAAGCTCTATTTCAAATTCAAACAATGAAATTAAGCTAACAATCTGTCTTGAATGAGTTCAAGTTTTTTTTTTTTTTTTTTTTTTTTACAGTATACTTGTTTTCTTCCCTGGTATTGTTAATCACAGCTCTTAGAATAGAATTCCCTGCACATTTATATAGCTTGCTTCATCCTTCTTTTCGTTGCAGGCTTTATTCATTTTTATCTTTTGAATGTTGAGTAATAAACATAAACAAACTGGCTAAATAGATTATCATTTGACTGTTCCCTTTTCATGAGAAACTCACTCCATTACTTTGGTTGAAGTTAGTTGCTGATGACTGTAACCTTAAAATCTTCAACAATCTCAGCAAAATTTCTGTTAATAGACTATCTCTCCTCCACAAAACACACACACACACACACACACACACACACACACACACACACACACACACACTAGCAATAAAAGGACTTTTTGCTTGCTTATGTTAAGCGCATATATTTTGTTCACAGTTATTTCTTTTATTTAAAATGTGACTTTTTCATATTCTGAAATTGTGTTCAGAAGGTACTGAATGTGCACATGAAATACTAAAGCAGACTTTTTAGATGAGATCATTTAGATTATGATCAACAGCTCTTACCAATAATTGTTTCCTCATCTCATTTAAGATGAAATTCCACTGTAAAAGTATGGACAATGACTTAGGAGCAGTCAGATTTCACATTTTATTAGTAAATAATTTCCATCATTACCTACATTACATTACGCCAGATAGCCAGATAAATAAATTAAGTACCAATGCTGAATGTTTTATCTGGGAATGGCTGAATGAAGTACAGAAGTGCTGCATGCATTTATTGAATATGTTATGCACCAGACATGATATAGTCCATTTACTATCTAACAAATAGAGCAAAATATGTCACAAAACAAAAATATGTAACCTTTTAACTGAGGTGAGTGCTAATTTTGGTTAAATGGATGCAAGATGTTAAAATGTTAAATTCACCCACTCACCAATGTTGTTGTATCTTTCGGCTTTTCCCGGTTAGGGATCGCAACAGTGGAACTCCGGTCCGCTAATGATTGGCAGCAGATTTTTATGTACCGAGTTGCCAGCCCTGATTTACAACCTTCAACGAAGGTACGCCCATTCACGCATGCCTCCACACAGAAAACACTTTAGCTGACAATTGAACAGGACAACATCTTGCTGCGAGGCAACAACTCTACTGCAGCACCACCACCGCAGTATGATGACCCATATTTATTTTAAAACTATACCAGTGTTGGCTATCAGAAATAACTCATTTGCACTGACATCCATTTCTGAGAAGATGAGAAGATTGCATCTGATGACATTGTACTGTGGTAATTTTCTGAGCATTTAGAAATCTGTATGCAGCAGAAGCAGTCATATTGCAGCTTTCCAGACAGTATTGCACAATGTCAAACAACACACCTGCATTCACATATAATGTAGCTATAAATGGAGTCTGCAGGTCAATTAAGGTATTAGGTAACTCTCAACTCCCCTTAAAGAGTGATCTTGCAAGATATTTATCAGTTTGATTAATGTGAAAGCTGATACAAATCCTAAAGGCAACTTAAGTAATTGCAGTTTCTAGTGAGATATTTTATATAAATGAAATTATGATGGAGCTTGGAGGGTGATATGCTTTATTTATGCTTTGTTGACCAGGTTAGTCCCATTAAGTTGGTGGAGTCTTTTCAGGGAAGACCCAAGGTAGGATTTAAATTACTAGGGAAAATTTGGCATGGACATCAGGGAACTTCCCCTTCCCTTTGGTGTATGGGAAAGCATTTTGATGCTACACTTCCTGTCTTCTAGTATGGGTGCGTAGGCAGCTCAGAGAAGTAGGAAGCCAAGAGAATGAACATGGAGAATGAAGAAAGCATTGTAAACATGTTGGGTGATATTGGTGCTATTAGTTGGACAGCAGAGAGATTAAGGCTATTTGAAGATGAACTGGGCATTAAGCAGATGTAGGAATGAAGTGAATGGAGATGAAATGAGCAAAAAGGCAGGTGAGCCTTATTAAAGGCAAGAAAAAGTGGTAGAAAAATGTAATCCAGATTCAGAATAATTATTTCAACAAAACCTTTTTGCAGCAAACCTACAATACAAGAGTGCTACAACCCTTCAGTAGAGGGGTGGGGGTGGGGTGCAGGATATGTATCTAAAGGATTTAATTGAACAGAGCAAAACAGAAAGTGAAAAAGCAGCATAGTGGGGTGAAATAATGGAAAGAATATAAGAAGAGGAGGTACAAGAAATAAGGACAGAAAAGAAGAAAGCATATGTGCAAACTGTAAGAGAAAGAGAAAGAAAAGATGAAAAGAAAATGGAAGTGAGAAGAACATAGTGCCTAATAATAAGTAGCAAGACAGAAAAAGAACTTCATAGGTATGAAATATGGGGAAATATCACATCACCACTGGGTATCGAACCCAGACAGGTAGGAGCATTTATTTGCATTAACAAAGACTCTTTTTGTGACATTTTTTGAAGAAGCACAGTATATGGAGAATTGTTTAGAGCAATATGAAAAAAGCAATGATAATCCTTGGAACTTAAATATCATACAGGCATTTAATAGAGAAACAAAAAAGAAAATGTACATACAATTTTGTATATAGGTAGATAAAGACACTTTAAGAGACTATTTAAAGACTGTGTGTAGAGAAATAATGTACTTTACAAAGATTTATGACAACAGAGATTTATGGACTAGAGGATGGGAATGTGCAATCATATTGAAAATGAAAAAAATAAGACAAGTGCCTAGTATAATTAATGTAGAGGGGAACAGGAGGGTGGTAATATACTACAGACAATCAAAGACTTTTTTTGGGGGGTAAAAATGACCATTTAATTAATAACTGTGATAAAAGAAAATATTTTATTTGTGGTAAAAATGGTCACAAAGCAAAAAAAAATGTGAACCAAAATGTATGAAATGTGAAAAATAGGACATTCTTGGATGTATTGTGATACAAAAAGAAAAGATACACAAGAAAGGAAGGAAGATATAGTAATTGATAATGTTATAGAAGATAACATAGAAAGGACACAAAAGAAAAATTAGAAAGATATAACTGTGGAAACAAAAGAAAACAAAAGGGAAGAAATAGAAAAAGAAGACAGAAATAATTTGAGTAAAGAGGGAGAAATAAATCGGTAAGAATTTAAAAGTAAAATAAATGCTATTGGGAAGAGAATAAAAGACAGAAGACACAAATTTAAAAATATAGGTATAGCAGAAAATAAGACAAGAAAATGATGAAGAATAACAAAATATTCTAAATAGGATAAGAATCTTATCTATAAATGTAAATAGTATAAAGAATGTAAAAAGAAGACTAGGGGTATTACAATGGTGTAGAGTGTTGGATATGGATACTGGGATACCCCTGCTCTGGGCCAGTAATCAAGGATCCTCAGTCCTCATCACTGCCACTGTTGAGGGGTGTTGACTTACAACAAAAATGGATACACACAGTATTTCCAGATGCAGCTCTCTGCACAAGCACAGTTTCCCTTAAGAGCACACAGGGAACACACTCCCATCCTGGGACTGGGTTTCCCTCACTCTTATCAGGCTCCAACTAAGACTCCACACTGACCACTGCTGTAGAGTTGAGTACTCAGCCAAGTATTCCAGGCCAAGTCCTCCACCACCCTCTCTGTGAAAGCAATGCTCTGTGCCCCTCCTCCTAGCAGCTGACATACACCCTCTGAGATTTGAGTTTCACAGACACACATACACACACACACACATGCACACACACACACGCACACACACACACACACACACACACACACACACACACACACACACACACACACACACACACACACACCTGGAAAAGGCTGGCACTGATTTAATAGCTATGCCCTCTCTGCCCAGACAATAAGGCACATACTGCCACTAGAGCACTCCAAAGCTAGCTATGCAATGGGTCTTACAAGGGTACCCAATTATACTGAGTAAAATCAATACTAATACAAATTGTAGTGCTTGATCAATGCAGAAAGGCTTTTAGGAGTGCCCACACTGTCACCAAATAAATATAAGTACTCTCAAAAGTTAGAATATTCTCTAAAAGGCCAGGCACAAAGAAACAGTTTGAATATAGTTCATAATAAAATATAAACGAACATGAAAATACCGACTCTCTATTTACAATAAACACCAGAGTTTCAATCAGAGGAAATATAATAAATAACATAGATGGAAAGATTCACACAGATACAGGAAGACAATACTTAACTACTTAATACTTTCACTATATTTTCCTGATTGATCTAAACAATTACTGCCTTCTAGTTCACTTACTAGAGCAAGGCAAGATGATGTAGGTGACTGATCGTCCTTCTTGTCAGGTTTCACAAACAGACTGCCATGTGACTTCTGTCTCATCTAGTATTGAAACATTGCTCAGTGCTAGAGTATAGAATTACATCACATACGTCTAGTCACCTGATTCTGATTCCAACTCTACCCCCTTTACTATAAACTGAACCAGAATCTAGCACATATGTCTCATAATACACACACATAGAGCTTTGTTAAGATGTGCTATAGCATCTGGACACTATAAAATGATTTCATAAAATTCCACCCTTCCATGGTAGCAATTAGTTCACCCCTAAGGACAATATAATAGGATCCCTAGTCCTGGTTTTCACAGACATTTTGTCTCTGGTTGCCATCAAGTCTGTAAATACAATCTTTATGGCCTAATCCAGGTAATTTAATTTCAGACTATTTTTCAAAGTTAGCTGGCCTGAGATTAACCTCTTCTCTTCTCTTTTCTTCCAGTATTCTTTGTTACAAGATAATCATGTCAACAGTTACAATACAGTCTGACATACATTTGCATTTCTTTTCTATCCAGCAGGACCCACTGTTCGTACATTTTTAATAGAAGCAGCTTTACAAATACATTTTCACACAAGCATTGGTACAAATCAGTTTAACATATAAATGACATATAATTTTTTACAAAACTCCAACTAGCTATTCTGGCATATGTTATACATCAACTGCCCTATGTCTCCTGGCATAGCTGGCAATACCTCACATCATCACATATACCAGAATACTAATAGATGTAAGAGTTTTGACAGAAGAAGAGATAACACAAGCAAACGGACTATGAGAAGGAAAAGTTATATGCAATATAGTGACCTTTGTGGTGATACTGCTTTTTCTTTTCTGTTCTGATCCATCTGATTCCATTATTTTAAGTTTGTTCTTTAACCTTAGTCTTGTATTTTAATTAGCAGTTGTGAAAGGACTGTGTTTCTGCATTATTATGCACTTTTATTTCCACAAGTAGAACCACTTGTAAAAGCTATCTGTTCGTATTATAAACCCTGCTGGACCAAAGTCTTATAGGTTAATTCATTGTGAGGCAGAACTGCATACTACTAGTACCAGATTTGTGTCTTGATCATTTAGTACTGCATTTTTTCCTTAAATAATGTTAGTGATACATTTCTTCATAGTCTCGTGCCTTAAACTGTAGTAGAAGTTCAATTGTAAGAGAAGTGTCTCTGCTCCTGTTTGTGCTTCAGTGCTTTTATACTCTGCTTATCATTTACCTACTTGAATTCTGTCTCAGCCCCATTCCCCATAACACATTAAGCTAAAGTTTCTGAAAGAATTCCAATATTGCCTTTATTTGTGTGCTACCCTCTGTAGCTAGTACTTGCTCCTTGAAAATTCCCAACCCTGCCACCCTTCTGCTGCTGATGTGTCTCTGCCCTCCACCCCTTATGACTACCTGATTTCCAAAGTCCCTCCCCCCTCTTTCATTGCTATTGACTGTTGCATAAGTTATTTATGTACTCTTCCCACCCATTGTTTCCATAGACCCGTGATATTGATTTCCCACCCAGAAAACCAGTATTGTTCTTGAGTAAACCTCCTTTACTACATATGTCTCCTACTCATTCTCTGGGAGCTCAGCAAAGCTTGTAGTCCTATCCTACATTCCAGAAGTGTTTTCCTTGTATCCAGTGCCATCCAGGCAAGCTTAAATACCTTTGATTGCTGAATTGCACTTACGTTATTTTGAGTGATCACTTTTGTTTCCTGCTTTCTTGTGTGCATTTCACTGAATTTTTTGAAAAAAAAAATGCTCTTCCTCTCATCGTTGAAGTATTGAAATTGTGGGGCTTCACCTAGGGATTTTCAGCGAGTTGTTTAATTGGTCTGTGGTAGCACTGCATTTGTGGGTCTCTTCTACTGTGTTTTTATATCTGGAGGACTGGGTGTATTCATCTTGTGGCAGGACATATTTGCTGAGTCTTTCTGGCATGGGAAATACACAGAAAGACTCATAGTGTAATCATTTTGTTGGCTAGCGGGTGCATTATTTAGTTTTCTTTTTATTTTTTGTGCTGTTATAAATTTTGCATGCGTGTGTGGGTTAGAAGTGCCATGTGCAGTAGCAATTGCCTATAAAGCAAAAGTTCTCTGTAGAGCAACCCATAAAACTCTAACCTGTAAAGGAGTGATATAGTGCAAATACCTTGTGCACTGACAAACTTTTTGCAGTCGGTTGGGTGTCGAGTGGCAATACCTACAATTTTAGTAGAATTCAATATTGTGTAAACATTAAAGTTAGTAAAATTTAGTACTGTTTAGCATAATCTGCCCCAGTAAAGCACCTTTATTAGACTGCATAAACAAAACACCTTTAGAGCTTTCTAATCCCAGTACACCACACCCTTGTAGCTCACAAATCAAAGGACTGGACAGTATGGATATGCAATTTCCTAACTTCTCCACAGCCAGCTTGGTGGATATGGGCATCTTAAGAAAATGTTGCAATTGTCTCATGTTTACTGGTAACCACTTAACCCTTAAAGAATCAAACACAGTATGCAAGAGGTGTACTTACAGAATGACACTGTAGACTAAACTCTCACATGCATGTCCACATCAGGTTGTTGAAACCTTGCACACACAACACCCACCTCACATAGCACACAACACACATAAACTAATGTATACTGCGGCACCTAAAACAAGCTTCATAAACAGCAGAGATCACCTAGATCACCTGCTGTCAAAGCTGTGCCTCAGAAAGTTCTAGGGTATTCAGAAACAACACCACACTTACTTTCAATGTCAGTGGGCTTCAAATACTAAGCCACTAAGGCAACCAAACACACTCACAGGACTCTCATCACAGGGGACGCCATTTTAAGATATACTGATGCCCTTCTAATCAAGCTGAACAAAGAGAAGATAAGTGTTAGTTGCTTATCTGGAGCGACGATCCTCCAAATCATGCATGCACTGAAGGCATTACACCACAGGTACCAGTATGACTCCATCATAGTCCATGTAGGTGTAAATGACCTGAGGTGTACTTCTTGGACTATGTGACATTTTGGAGCTTTCACACTATGTTCCTCAGACTGGTGTGAGCCTAGGACTGAGAAGCATATTACCATCACCGAGTATGATGCTTCAATATGAGCAAAAATTATTGATTTCAAAAACTGTCCGTCTTTCTGTTGTCATTCTAAGGAGATCCAATATTTGTCAAGTTGGAAGGATATGGTCAACAAACAACATTATTTTGCCAAGGATGGTCAGCATCTTTCTCCTCTAGGCTTTTGAATAATAGCTAAAACCTTTATCCACCCCCATAATGCCTTTTTTTAGGCAATGCCAAATTAACAGACCTGGCAACATAGCAAAACCAACTCAACAGAACATCAAGGCATTACTGCTCAATGCCAGGAGCCTAAATAAAAAAAAAATACACTCCCTCCAAACCCTCCTCATACTTGAGAATATAGACGTCTGTGCAGTTACTGAGACATGGTTTAAAGAAGCAGGATGCACCCCAGCAGTGCAAGGTTTCAGTGCCTTCCACACTTTTAGACTTGTAGCTGCACATATAATGGCTAAAGGTGGAGGTGTCTCACTTTACATCAATAACAAGCATACCTGTAGAGTTCTCCACATGAAAATCACCATAGACAAAATCATGTACCATATTCTAGCCAGATATAGGTCACCCTCCATGTCCCAAATGCTCTTAATGCATATCTGGACCTAGTGAAGACGCTTACCATTCAATTTAACACCCTGCTCATGGGAGAATTACTCCTCTGTAGATTAGAAATCCTACACAGCCTCATATCTACAGACACTGATATTCCGGGGCTTTGTAAATACAAACACATGTGACCAGATAGTGAATACATCCACTAGAGGCTCCAACATACTGAACTTTGTGCTCACAAATAAGGGAAAATGCTGCACCCCCCACCCCACTGTTAAGTTCCAACCATAAAGCTGTCTCCTTTGAAATCAAAATGAGCTCTGTACTCTCATTAAAACCAGTAACAGTCAGAAACAACTCTAGAACAAATTACCTTTTTGGGATTTACTTCTCTGAAGTTGGGGCCAATGTCAATGGTCTCTGACTAACTAAATTTGCAGATGATTATAAAGTAGGAGCTGTCATTGAATCTCACACTGACATAAATGTTCTCCAGGAGGGGCTGAAACAAACAGCTGGTGTCAGAGCCATGGACTAAAACAAAATGCCAAGAAATGTATAATAGTATTCTTCAGAAAGCCATCCACCCCTGGTAGCTATCATATCGAAGACACACCCCTTAGAGATGATCCAGTATTCAGGGACTTAGGAACACACATAGATAGTAATCTAGCCTTTGGCCATTATGTGTCTACAGTAGTGAGGAAATCATTCTGTGTTGCACAACTTATAAACAAAGGTATGGCATCTAAGTCCAAGGAAGTCATTGTTCCACTGTATTCGGCATTCATCAGACATATCATTGAGTACAATGCCCCCTTTAGTATGTACCTAGCCAGGCATATCCAGCAATTGGAATGCCCACAGAGATTCCTCACTAAAAGAATACAGGGCTTAAGTAAAATGCTCTATCCCTGTATTCTGTCTACTACAGGATTTTGAGGGGAAATTTATGCCTGACATACAGGCCATTGTCAGATCCGACTCTGATGGACCTCCTGCAAATCCACAAAACAAACAGCACCAGAGTTACCCATTTTAATGAGTTAAACCTTGCCTGTGATATAAGTAGGACCTGCTGGACAGACAGGTATATATTACAGAGATTAAACTGCTTCTGGAACAGGCTCCCCATCCATGTGAAGCAGAGTTCCTCCCTAACCCAATTCAAGTGCAACTTGGACAATTAGATGGGGAACAAGAAATTCATCCCTGGTTTGGCACCTATGTCTCTAATGGACGCAGGCAACATGTAAATGGTTCATCTCCCAGGCCCTAGCTTGCAAATGTTTCATCTCTCAAGCCTCTGCTTGCACTTATTAAGGGTATCGGATCTTGTAATTGATTTAGGAAATATGGCTAGGCTTAAAAAGGCCCTTGTGGTCATTAGCCTAGTAAAGACCTATGAATCTATGAACCTATGAACCTGTTATTAAGTGATTGTTTGTCAAAATTCAATGCCCCTCCAAAACTGAGAACACACAAGGCTATGCTGAATTGTTCTCAGAAACTCTGTACAACTATGTCGATGGCTGCATAGAGGCTGCTGCACCTACCAGACATAATCCCAGAACTAGCCTCCGAAACAAACTGCCATGGTAATATCCCAAATTAAACAGGATATACAATAAAAAGAAAAATATGGCAAGAATCAGGAAGGGTAATTCCCATAAAGATAAAAACTCTGTCATCAAAGTAAATAGGCAGTTAAGAAGGCTAATTAGGACAAGCAAAGTAAACTCTGAGGCGCAGATGTTCTCCAAGGTGAAAGATAACCATAAGGCCCTCTACAGCCAGAAACCTCAATGGCACCACACAGCAGTGTGCTGAACTGATGGTTAATGTTGCCATTTTCCCCGAGCCTGGGGATATAGCAAAACCGTTAGTGGACTCACATGATAATGGCCAAATGATGGGAAGACAGAGAGAGAGCAGGACATAGAAAAACAGGCCAAGGAAAGAAATAGCTTCTTGTATATTTTGACAGTTTGGATATATCAGACCAGATACACTTAAATGAGGTAGAGCATCCACAGATTTCACCATAGCCTGCCACCATAGCAGTGTGGCTTCCAAACATTTCCTAGAATAAGTGGCACCATACTGAATGAAATAACTGGAATTTTAGACTATTATGGAATGGATATGAAATATCTAACATAATGGTTCTGCATGTTCTGCTTAATATATAACTATGAATGCATACTTATGACAATCATTCAAATTCCAATAGTAGAATACCTAAAACAGCATTCTAGATAACATTTTGGTATCTATCAATGTCCTACACAAAGTCAAGTTCAAAGCAATACAATAAATGGCAATTTCAAACTATAATAATCTATTTTTTATGACATCATATTTAAAGTTAGATAAAATGAGACTCCATAAAGAGATTAACCTTACAGTTTTGAAGGAAGAATTGGATGTTAAGAAGCTAACATAGAATATGTCAGTTTCTAAACCAAGCTAGTCAGTGTTTTATGAACAATATTGAGTCCCAAGAGATGCTGAAGTGTATGCCTTGAGGAACTGCTAAGAAGCTGACTGCCCAAATCTTATATTGTGAGTGTTGCATTTTGACCATTATCTTTCCCCATTGCAACCAAGCCCTTATCCTTTATTGCCCTTTTATTTTTCTCTGCCACCTTTAGCCATGGATAAAAGGAGGGGACAGAAGAGCTAAAGGACCGCAACTTCCTACTAGTTTGGAAGAGAATATTTTACTTTACTTCATATCTCTTTTTTGTGTTGGTCAATGTGTATAAATCTTTATCAGTACCAGCACATATGATAAAGTGATGTGCATCTAACAGGCTTTAAGTATCTGTACACATCTTTTTTTTTCTGCTGATATGCCTTCATCAGGTGGAGTTCATGCAAGGGAGCATTCTGCATGGTTCACCAAAGATAGGTAAGTTGACCTTAGCCTTTTGACCCCACCCCTTCATCAGGCACCAAGATTCCTACTCAAAGCAAGGAAGCGTGGTGGCTTGTAATGCTATCACTCTGCAACACAGAGCTTGCTAAAACTGCTAGAAGAATTTGAATGCAACAAAAGTCATGCACATGAAAGTGGAGTATGCCAGGAGGGAACTGATGGAATAACTGTCAGTAGTGCAGCAGGTAGCACACTTGTCTTTGGTGATTGAATACCAGAAGGTTGTGGGTTCTATACCTACTCAAGGTGATGAGATTGCTGATACTACAGTGCAACATTGGGGGGAGGGTGTGCATTCCTGAGTGTGTCATCCTTTGGATGAGGCAATAAACCACAGCCCCATCTTCTTGGGTTGGTGTTAGTTCAAGAGGATGTAAAAGATTCCATGGCACCTATCTAAAAGTATAGGAGAAGTTCCCATATGTCCTGGCCAAATCCCCCCCTAGTAATAGAAATACCACCATAGGTCTCCCCTGAAATAAGGTCACTAGCCTAGTTAGAATAACTTTGTCAAAAAAGATAAATAAAACTAGTCAGAAAATGTAAGGCAGTTCTACTCAGGACAGAAATCTGATCACTAAGAGTTGTAGAGGGAGAATTGCATATGCACGAACTGCGTCCTATATAATGGCCAAAAGGAGAAAGGGATGGTGTCGTTTGCATTTAAAGGATTTCAGAAATCAAGGTCTACTTAACAGTAAAGGGATTTCATAGATACAGCAATGATAAAATGCAATCTAGTTTTACTAGTTCTGTGTATTATTAAACTGAAATAACCAGTCAAGATATGACAGATTTTTAATAAATACAGTAACTTATCTCTCAGCAGATCAAAATTGCTTATATAATAAAATATTATGTCACTTCACTTTGAAGAGCTTATGAAGGTACTCCTATCTCTTTCTGTTATGAAAACCAAATGACATAATGTTCTTCAGTCAGAGGTTTATTATAACATATGCTGGAGGTGGTTTTTGCTCTCCTGTGGATACCGTATGGCTCTATTATTTAGGGGTGCATTCTACAAAGTCTATACAATACCTTATTGACTCTTATTCCAAATCATAGCACAATATATCCCCTTTATACTGCATAGCAGAGATTCATTTAGTTGCTCATAGGTAATTACTAGGCATGCAGTCCAGGGAACCATGGGTTATACTAGTCCATTTTCCCAATTGTCCCAGAGCACTGTCTGGCTGAGTAACTTACTCATAGTAAGACAATAAGCAAATGGAGGCAGAGGGGATCAAACCATGTGACTACAGAAATCAGATCGTAACCTTAATTCTCTGCAATAACTGAAATATCGGAGGTATAGCATTTTAACAAATATTTAACCCAGTGCAACCAATCCCTTATCACTTACTGCCCTTTTATTTTTCTCTGCCACCTGTATCCATGGACACAAAGAGGGGGACTTTGTTAAACACCATCAGTCCACAAAGAGTAAAGACCTCTACTGAATAAAATGCGGGGAACTGTGGAATGTCAATATTATGCTATTACTGTGCTACTTGATAACACAAAATATTTCATATAATAAAGTATGTTTGTATTGTTTGAGAATGACAGATGTTAATGACTATTTTAGGAACAGAGTGAATGCTCTACAGACTAGACTAAGTGTCCAGAATCAGTTGCAATAGTGAAATAGAGAGATGAATAAGGCAGCTACACCAGTCATCCATTTTTTTTATTATGATTATTATAAGACATTTAGTAAATACTTTGAAAAAGCTATTGATTTTTTTTAATTCCTAGTAATGCGTGTGACTCTGTTATCCTTTTCTTACAAAGGATTGACATGCATCCATTATGGACACTCCCAAAAAGGATGACAGTATTCTTTTCTGAACAATTCTATATGCTTAGACACACACACAGGTCACTAGCTTTGTAAAAATGTATGCATGCCCATATCAACAGATTGTATTGTCTGCATTCAATAATATATTTGAGCAGCCACAAAGTGTCATTGGTTATAATGTGGACAAAGTGATCTGAATATTGCAGACAACAGGCAAGCCATATGACAAACATCTGAGACAGGCAGCATAATACTTGGCTGACCACACATCAATATAATGAGTATAACCCTGAAAACAAAGTGAGATTTTCAATCAACACAACTGTTGACATATGAAAATTTAATATATTTGTTGCTATCACTATTGTATGTGTACAACTGTATGCATTATTTGCCAAAAAATTAGCAATCAGTAGCCTGAAAAAGCAAAACTTTTTGAATATTCTTGCTGAAACTGAACTGCTGCAATCAAAAGGGTATGTGTTCCCGGCTGTGTGCTCCATGAACTCAATGAGGAATTAAACCCACAGCTAGGACAGCTGTTTAATCAAAGTCTTACCTCTGGATACGTACCCAGGGAGTGGCGCACTGCAACTGTGGTACCACTTCACAAAGGCGGTGCCTCCACCGACCCTGGAAATTACCGGCCCATTAGCTTGACAAGCCTTATCTGCAAAGCCATGGAGAGGATCATAATGGACCTCATAAATAAAGACATAGGGAATTTGCAGACTTTGGATCCAACCCAGTTTGGCTTTGTCAAAGGCAGATCATGCCTTTTAAACTTGGTTGACTTTTTCGAAACAGTCACCAAAGCCATTGATGAGGAAAGGCAGTCCATACAGCCTACCTCGATCTGGCTAAGGCCTTCGATACAATACCCCACTCGGGTATCATTGAAAAACTCATCAGCTTAAATGTCAACCCATACATCACAAGATGGGTTGCAAACTGGCTGAGTGACAGAACCCACAGGGTCAGAGTTGCTGGCGCCATGTCAGACTCAAAGCCTGTCACAAGTGGTGTCCCACAGGGCTCAGTCCTGGGCCCACTCTTGTTTGGCATCTACTTTTCCGAAGTACAAGCAAACACAGGAGGGTTATGGCTGACAAAGTTTGCAGATGACTGCAAACTGGGCGCCATAGTAGAAAACACATCTGACACAGATATCCTTCAGAAGGGTCTCACAGAACGGATAACTGGTGCCAGAGCCACGGCCTAAAGTTAAATGCCAAAAAATGCATAGTCATACCCTTCGGGAAAAACAAGGTTACCCCTAGCTACCAAATAGGTGGCAATTCACTGAGCACAGAAGAAGTTATCAGGGACCTGGGGACCCAGGTTGATAGTAGTCTGTCATTCGACACCCATGTAGCTAAAGTAGTTAGGAAGACCTTCTACATTGCCCACCTTATCATGAAGGGATTCTCATCTAGATCAAGGGAGGTCATAGTCTCCCTTTACTCATCACTCATCAGACCAATGATTGAGTACAATGCCCCATTTGGAATGTATCTGACCCGACACTTGCAGCAGCTGGAGAGGCCACAAAGTTCCTCACCAAAAGGATAAAGGGTCTCAAAAATCTGTCCTATGCTGCCCGACTGAAAGAACTCCAGCTCTATTCAGTCGCCACCGCTTGCTCAGAGGTGACCTTTGCCTAACATACAAGGCCATGTCAAACCCAGATTCGATGAATATGCTTCACCTCAAATCTAGATCCATCAGAGCCACAAGGGCGGGAGACTTAAACCTTGACACGGCTATTAATAGGACGTGCTGGAGGGATAGATTCATCACCCAAAGACTCCGTATGCTGTGGAACAAAATCCCGGTACATGTGAGGCAGAGCACCTCGCTGGCCTTGTTCAAGAGAAATCTTGACCAATGGATGGGAGATCGCAGATATACCCCAGGGATTACCTCAGTGTCACTGCTCGACAGAGGCACAGCAAAATAATGGGTATAGTTCCCCATACTAAAGGGGTGGCGTAAGCCACAAAACGATGGGCTAGGCTTGTAAATGCCCTCGGGCAGATAGCCTAGTATAAACCTATGAACCTATGAACCTATGTGCTCAATGTCAGTCAATCCAGGCTATAAGTGTGTTTCTACAAAAACATCCAAGGTGTCAGGCAGATGCAATACCAATATTGACCTGTTGGTTGTGCTGAATATGAACTGCTGCAATTAAATGGGTAGCTGCTCTAGTATCAACCTAAACTATAACTGTGCTTCTTCAAAAACACCCAAGTAGTTGGAGATAGATGCAATAGCAATGCTGACCTGCAGGGTGTGCTGAATATGGAACTGCTGCAATCAAATGGGTACCTGCTCAAGTGTCAGTCAACCTAAGCTATAACTGTGTTTTTACAAAAGGCAACCAAGGTGTGTAAGACGCATGCAATACCAATATGGAACTGCATGGTATACCACGCAGTCTGGAAACTGCAGTGTAAACACTGACACAGCAAACACCCGTTCACTCTGTAGATAGGCAAGCTATACACAACAGATCATCAGAAAATACAGCCAAACATACAACTGAAACAAACAATGGATCATAAACACTAGTCTAAGCACTTAAACCTGCATATAAGGCATCCACCTAACAGGATGTGCGACAGATAACATCAACCCAACCGTTATTTAGGTTGTGGAGTACATTTCAAAATATGTGCTGAAACAATGGCTCAGTGATACATAAAATATCAAAACTGTTAAGAGTCTATTCACAGTTGTAAGAACAGCTGCCAAGTGATGATTTAACAATAGCATTCCTACAGTCTAGTCAATATACATGTTACTGTGAAAAATGCAGGCCTGTAACCAGGAAAAGTTGAATTTCAATTCTTAAAATACATAAAATAATCAACATACCTCTCTCAATCCACTGATTCTCAAGCTTCTGCATCCAGTCAATGCACATGGCTTTGTTCTGACTGTGATCCACCTCACCTGAAATCAAAAAAGTTATAACTTATGTAGTCATCATATAACACTGATATACATTTATCACCACAGTTTTCAGATATTTCTTTCTGGAGGACATTAGATAATCACAACACACAGTTGACATTTTTACATTCAGCTGTTAGCATATTTGAACACAGATTAGATGACATGAGATTTAAACATGCAACCACACTCTACCTCTGAACTCTAATCTTGAAAACTACCTGCCTACCTAACACATCTTAACTAAAAAAAAGCATACATTGCATGCAGTGAAAAGAATTTATGTTATGGCATCATCTGGTTGGGGGATGGTCTACTTATAATGATCTAGGCTTAGGATTGCAAAGTAAGAACATGTGCTGTTAATGCAGCTAAGCAGTTGGAAAAATACATTCATGTTATTGCTGTGTTCAGAAACATTAATGGTAGTTCTTCTTCTTCTTCTTTCAGCTTTTCCTGGTTAGGGGTCGCCACAGTGGAACTCCGGTCCGCTAATGATTGGCAGTAGATTTTTACGGTGCCGAGGTGCCAGCCCAACGCCCAACCTTCAACAAAGGCACGCCCATTCACGCATGTCTTTCGAATGCCACTCAACTGTGGGGAGGACATGCAGACTCCACACAGAAGGTGCTCCAGCCGAGAATATTCCTCAGGCAGTGTGACAGTGGCATGTAGCATACAACTTCTGTGAACTGAACCATGCAGCATGATATCCGTTGCTAAACTGTACATCACTAGAAAAATACACACATGTTCCCTGTTCTTCATTTCAACCATTAGTCTGCCCATCCCAGTCCCTCAAAATTTGAGGATGATGTTGTTCCATTATTGACTTTAATAATATTTCATGAGAAAATAGACCTGCATAGCATTTTTGCAAAGTATACAATATTAACCAAACAATTGTTCAGACATATAACAAGATTCGGCAAGATGTACTGCCTCTGCGGTTAAATAGCTGATGTTAACTGAATGTTACAGATTACAGATAAGTTAGTAGGAATATATGTTAATGTCAATAAGTGTAATATGTTTCTATAAATAAATGTTATGAGTATATTAAAGCAAGATAACAATTTGCAAGATATGTGCCCCCCCTTCCAGATTTGAACACACAGCACACCAAAAAGTAAATATGCTGTCCTGCTTCCTTAGAATCTGAGCTATCTATCAGCATATGCTATTCTTAAAAAAGAAAGGTCTTTTGGCTTTTCCTGGTTAGGGGTCACCACAGCGGAACTCCAGTCTGCTAATGATTGCCTGTGGATTTTTATGGTGCCAAGTTGCCAGCCCAATGCTCAGCCTTCAAAGAAGGCACACCCATTTTTGCACAAACCTACCTGCATGTCTTTAGACATCACTCAACATCGAGGAGGACATGCAGACTCCACAAAGAAGGCGCTCCAGCTGAGAAATGAATGGGAGAACCTCTTGCTGTGAGGTGACAATGCTAACTGCTGCACCACCGTGGCCCTATTCTTAAAAAAGAAAGGTACTATTCTATAAACCCTGTTATTAGAAATTTGATGTTATCAGAATATTACAGATTCTGGTCATATTCACAGAAATTCAAAGACAATATCAGTTAGTCATTACCATGCATAACATAAACACAAATATAAATTATTGCAATATGGTCCTTTCAAAAAATGCTACGGGTGAATTTAACCAAGATAACATGTAAAGATATATGCTTCCACTATATGGATTGTAACCCACATGGCAAAATTTTGATATGCTAACTGTTTGCTTTACAGGCTGAGCTAACATTAAGCAAGGGTTTTAATGTAGAAAACAGGTACTGCAGGTGTTTATTAGAACTCCTGCAGAAAATGGATGATTAGGGAAAATGCAAACAATTTTTGGACCTTTTATTGTAAGGAAATAACAATTATGAACACATAACTAAAGACATATGTGCAAGCAGTCAGATAGGCATTACTTTTTAAATTAAATAAACATGTCTGTGTAATTGTTTATGACAAATTAGGTAATAAAGCTATATATGTGTTTTATGCCAGTTTGTAATGGCATAATAGGTGATACTGTGGGACTATAACAGATACTACGAAGTGCACATTCATCTGCGGCCTACCCACTATAAGTGTCAGTGATGCACGAGGACAGTGTCTATGTGAAATTATGTAGTTAGATGTTGTAAAACTTATAGACATCAACAAAGGAAATAGGTATCAATATTATATACATTAGTAAACAAATTAACAGTATAGGAATCAAACCTATAGTTAAGAGGACAGTATTTGCCAACTCCAGTTAATTATCCCCATGAGATAATTGTCACAAGAGCTAATACATGGTTATAAAAACATCTATCTGATATATATGGGACAAAGAATAATCTGTAAAATCTGTAGCAATACTCAGAAGTATGTAGCGTATTGTTACTTACTGTAGGGACCTATGCACCACAGCGACCCTCATTCAAAGCTCCTCTGTATCCCTTCATTGTAGGGCACCATAGCTGTGAAGAACCTGTACTCTAATGTGGTAGATCCCCATCCTCCACCGATGTTCCCTCTCGATCTAGTTCCACATGTCAATCATGGTGAAATTTCTGGGTATGGCTCTCATCCGCTGTTCCAATCTGTCAACATCTTGGTCATTTCCTTGTTGGTCCAGTTAGGTGCACAGACATGTCTCAGCCTCCTTGAAATAGCTATCTTGATCTTCAAGTTGAACAAGTCTGGAAAATATAAAAACATAGAAGTGCTCACTGAGGTACCACTCAGGTGGCAGTTACCAAATGTCTGATCAGTAAATGTATAAAAATCAATATTTGAAAGTGGTGTGGATGTTATGTTCTCAAATCATTGGAAGATAACTGGCAGGTACCCCACATGAAACCACTGATCGATACCTATTGGGTGTTTATGTGGTACACCTGGGTGTTTCAGTGCATTAAGACAATTTACACAGCTGGGCATGAATGGGATTCTAAACGTGAATTTTAATGAACCTCATTAGTTATGTATGGTGCAAATGGTACTTAACTGTGGGTGCAAACAAGATGCACTTTGATTCTGTGATTCAGAGTGATAGGTACATTGGCAATTCTGTTTTGGTGATTAGCAAGACTCATACAGTTAGTCATTTCAAAAGGTACATGTTTAAATTAATATTTATTCTAAATATTGTCTTTAATAGAATTTGTTATAAGTTACTGGAGTGGTCTAGTCTTGAACTTCATGCATACAGGTTTTGTTCTTCTAGTTTGTTTCACTCCCATATGCAGTTGTAGATGGACTACCACAGCAAAAGTATGAAGGCTTATTTATTGATCATCCGCGATTCTTACTAGTAGTTCTTGCACTCTGTTATGCAACTACAGAAGCTACGGATTCCTACACTATTCATATCTAGTATGTGATGTTGATAATATGGATATTTCTTAATTCATGACTCCTAACAAATTGTGGAGTGAACAGTAAAAATCATCTGGTCAGCTTGTTGTATAGCTATAAGAATTGCCATCTTGAGTTCACACTGTATTTGTTTCATGAGG
This sequence comes from Protopterus annectens, assembly GCF_019279795.1. Lineage (NCBI taxonomy): Eukaryota > Metazoa > Chordata > Ceratodontiformes > Protopteridae > Protopterus > Protopterus annectens. The sequence continues at coordinate 1,674,658,757 of NC_056726.1, forward strand.
GGCAGGAGCAGGATTTCTGTTAGGAGATGCAATTATATCTGATTATTCATTAGTACATCAACTGCTTTACTTATTTATGAAGAGTTTAGAGGGATTCAGAAAACATCTTTAATTTATTCATGTATAACATCACATGTCAGTGTGTGCAAATAAGTTCCTCAAAAACAGTGACAATTTGTTCTTCCAGAGTCAACATGATTTTGAGATATGTTACTGTGCCTTAGCCTTTGAGTGTACAAGGTTTTTTAAGTGACTTTGTAAACGCTTGTTTTTTAGTGTCTTTTTTTGTTTTCACCTTACATTACCTCAACAGTCAATGCACACCATCAAAGACTGGGATTTCTCTTTTTTATTTTCCTGATTATTATGGTCGCCCATAAATTCATAACTTTCATCCATGAAACAGGGGTCTAGCAGTAGTTTTGTCTTTGCCATTTTGTTTACCATATTAGATACCTCATTTTAAAAACAGCAAAGGTTTCAAGACATTTAAGAATATTTTACTGGCAAGGCTCCAAACAAGTTTTAACTTCATTTGAACTGCTGCAACATTTTAAAGTCTGACAGATTAACATTTTGTTCATTAGACTGCCACTGACTGTTCATTTCTAGAATAATATTTTAATGAATGTTGACTCGAGTGCTATTTTTGATAATACCAATGTCCCAGTTTACCAAAAACAGATAAAGACTGGTCTCTATACACTACCTGCAAGCATCATTAGCAAATATAACTTGGGCTATCAGCTGTTTAAATGTTTAATCTAAAAGAAAAGTTGTCATTAAGAAATTCATCCACCTTTTGAAGCTTTGGCTAAACATATGGTAGTATCTCTGCTCAAGGTGAACTAAGGATGATACAAAGATAATACAATATGAGGGAAGACTGAGGCAAGAAAAGTAGTTGGTCATACTATAGGAGGCATAGTTTTATTTGTGAATATGTATGGGCCTTTTATTGAAAATGTAATATTTTGGTATAATTATTCAAAAAGATAACCTATCAAAAGGCAATTCTGGTTAATATGTGATATTAAGGGTGCTACTATGAAATGTCAGTTTTCACAATCCAAAGCATTAAAATGCCAAAAAATGATGTCCAAAACATAGAAGGTTTATAAATTAACTTTAGGTGTATTTACTATGTTTAAAATGTAAAGTGTTTTATTGCTCTATGACTTCCTAGCTGCTGCACAGCTGAGAGATATGTATTTTCAACACATATATGTTAGTTTATGTTAGCCTGGGAACTGAAGGCAGGTGACAAAGAGTAATGTCATGCAAGCTGACCAGCAGTAATGTCTGATATTAGTTTAAGAACTCTCTCTTTCTGTGCCAGCCTTCCCCAGGCATGTGTGTTTGCTGTTATATAAAACAAATCTCAGAATGTGTGTGTGTGACAGCTACTTGGACAGGGACATGAAGCACTTGTTGGACAGAGAGGGTGTTGAAGGTCTTAGCTTGGCCACCCGGCTGAGATCTCAGCCCTCCCTATAGCTCTGCCAGTGGGGAGTCTTACTGGGGCTCTGGAAAAAGAGGGAGAAATCAGCCCCAGACTGGCTGTGATCACTATGTGCTCTTAAGGGAAATTGTACTTTACTCTGTGTGTACTTGTCATCCTCCCTATGTGTAAATCCCCTAGCTGTTGCCAGTGGTGAGGACTGAGCTTCCTTGATTACTGGGTCAGTGCAGAGGTGTCACATATTAACTGGCGGACAGTTTTGGGATAACCACATCACATATTAATTGTTTGGCAGTAGGTTCGCCACATCACATATTAATTGACTTGTAGTGGTGTGGCATTGAGTTCCTGTAGCTTGTGAACAGTGGTCACTGAAGGTGTTTGTACTCTCAATCAGACACGCAGTCAGAGATCATCTCACAATTGTTTTATTTTTTGTTAGCTTTGTCAGGGAGAGCAGGCAAGTATATCAGCAGAGGAGTATGGCAAGCTGACGAGGAGCCAGTTGGCTGAGATGTGCTAGGCTAAAGGACTGGTGCATGCCAACCTGACTAAAGTAGACACGATTGCAGATTTAATCACAGCAGGATCACAGAATAGCAACCAGGAGGACAATCAGACTGGCCTTGGAGATGTACAACACTCTCAGAAAATGGACAGCTCAACCTTTCCACAGATGACTTAAAAATCCATCTGGAGCTAAAGAGACTTGAGTTGGAGGCCAACTGTTTGGAAATAGAAGCAGCTGACAGAATGAGACATTTGGAGGAAGAGGAACATGAGAAACTGCAATGTGTGAAGGCTGAGGAAAATGAGAAACTGTGACGCCTGAAAGCTAAGGAGAAGGAGAGGGATAAGCAACAAGAAAAGGAGATGCTGACTCTTCATCTGAGTCATGGAGGTAATGGAGAAGGGAGTATCTGAACCCCAGAAGCAGCAAAGGTCAGTAAATTTCTTCCACAATTTACAGAGGGGGGTAATTTTGATAGTTTCACTCATATGTTTGAGAGGGTATGTAAAAAGTATAATGTTGACCAAGTGCTCTGGCTTCACTTCCTGACCCCCTTACACCATGGCAAAGCTGTAACTGTAACTGTAATCACTAAACTGTCTGACACTGATTGTTTAAATTATAATGTTGTAAAGAACTGCATTTTATAATGTTTTAAGTTAACACCTGAAGCTTATAGGAAAACGTTTTGTGAGCATAGATGCAAGGCAGATGAAAGTGTGTGTGAATATGTTGCTGAACTAAGCATTTATTTTCATAGGTTGGTGAGTGGATGTCAGGTCACCACTTTTGAAGGGATGGCAGACATTTTGGTGAGGGAATAAGTCCTTAGTACTTTGCCTGAGGACATGAGAATCTGGTTAGCTGAGGGACAATGCAGTACAGCAAATGAGTTGTGGAAGAAGGGAGACCTATACCTATCAAGCAGGGCATCACTGGACAGGAAATGGACACCTAGTGCTGCTCATGGGTCTAATGAAACCCATGCTGGGCAGCTCAGACTACCCTATGAGAGTCCGCCAGTAGCATGGGAAGCCACTTGTCCAGGTACGCGCCCAGGGCCAAGGGTTAACTGTTTTAAATTCAACCAATGGGGCCATGTAGCATATAGATGTCCATGGAGGTAAGGTGGGGAACAAAAGGTGGGAGAGCCAGTAAGTGCAAATGACAAAATGCCAGCAGTATGTTGTCTCGATGCAACAAGGGTACCAAACTACCACACAAAGTTATATCCTTTCTTAGTGAATGGAAAATATGCCATGACTAAGAGAGACACAGCCTCTGACCTAACCATTGTGAATCCTGCAATGGTTACAGAGGAGCACTTGCTTGGGCAGTCTACTCCAGTCAAAGCTTTAGGAGGGACCTTTTTCCAAATACTTTTGGCTAGGGTTCACCTTGACTGGGAGAGTGGAAAAGGAAGCAAGCAAGTAAGTAGGTGTGTTTGAGGATATCCCTGCAGATGTCTGATAGGGAATGATTTTGATAATGCAGTACCCTGTGTGCATGCAGTTACACACAGTAAGGCTTGGAGACAAGCATGTGGGTCTAGTAGCCTGGGGGAGACCCAGACAGACCACACAATTGCTGCCAGTACTGGTGAGGTGGTTACTTCAGAGAGAGAGCTACCTTGTTGCAGTGAGACTGAAAATGAGCCACAGCTGCTTGTGGGTACTGATGTTCCCTTGGACAGAGTGACTACAAGGGCAGCAGTGAGTAGTAGTAATACCCAGGCAGACTACCCAGGCTGACAGTGGGGCACTGCTGGGTTGGGCTAAGTATCTTACCACAACTGATCTTAACAAGGGTTACTGGCAGGTGTCCTTGACTCCCAATAGTAGAGGTCAGCATTTGTGACTCCTTTTGGCTTGTATGAGTTCATGAAGATGCCCTTTGGGATGAAAAATGCCCTGTGATTTTCTTGAGGCTGTTAGATCATATGCTAGCTGAAGTAGGAGATTTTGCCCTTGCTTACCTCGATGATATTGCACTCTAACACCATTCCTGGCGAAAGCACCTTCAGCATGTCAGGAAGGTGCTGGGCAGACTACAGAGGGCAGGGTTGATCATTAAGCCCAGCAAATATCATGTGCGTATGATAGAGGTCTCCTACCTGGGACATACAGAGGGGAGTGGTAAGATCAGGCCAGAACCTGCCAAAGTTGACGCCATTCAAGCATGGCCTGCTACCTTTACTAAAAAGCAGCTGGGGACATTGTTAGGAACAGCAGGATACTACAGAAAGTTTGCCCCCAATTATAGTACCGTAGCTGCTCCCTTCACAGACCTGACAAGGAAAAACAGGCCAGATAAGGTAGTGTGGGCCCCATCATGTGAGTAGGAATTCCAGAAGCTTAAAGAGTTTTGGGAGGATTCCCTGTGTTAGCCAGTCCAGATTACAGCAAAGAATTTGTTGTGCAGATGGATGCTTCAAACCATGGGGGGGCTGTACTTAGGTTTTCTCAGAAGGAGAAGAGCACCCAGTGGGATAGCTCAGTCATAGGCTCCAACCCAAAGAGGAATGCTATGCAGCTGTAGAAAAGGAATGCCTAGCCATAGTGTGGCACTGCAGAAACGTCATCCTTATCAGTATGGAAGGAAATTATATGTAGTTACAGACCACAATCCCTTAACATAGCTACATCAAGCCAGCCAGCAAAATGCCAAGTTACTAAGGTAGACCCTAGGGTTCCAATCATATGATGTGACAGTGCAGTACCACAGTGGGGTTAGCAATGCCAATGGAGATGGACTTTCAAGACAGGAAATGGGTTAAGGTATTCCCCAGATAGGCTCAACCCTCTCAAGCAATGTTTCTCAAGGGTAACTTGAAAAAACTAGCTTGAGTTTTTGGGAAGGGGAGAAATGTGACACTACCAGCTCAGCTCTCTGGAATTTTGTAAATAATTCTATGTCATTTGTGAATATTGATATGATTTATACAGAACTGTATGTTATGTACTGAGCTTCAAGAATGTAACCACAGCATACCCTGCTGGAACATAAAAGATTAACTTACAAAACTTCAAGAAATTAAGTTGAAAGTATGTGCTTTATGATGTGCTATAAATGTTAGTTTTATTGCAGCAAGAAGACAGGATGACTAAAGCTAGAAATTTTTCTATTGTCTTGGAGAAAAGTATTTACTATATTTAAAATGTAAAGTGTTTTATTGCTCTATGACTTCCTAGCAGTTGCACATCTGAGAGATATGTATTTTTAACACAGCGATGTTAGTATCTGTTAGCCTGGGAACTGAAGGCAAGTGACAAAGAGTGATGCTATCCAAGCTGACCCAGCAGTAATGTCTAATATTAATTTAAGAACTCTCTCAGAGAGAGATTTTGGCATTTTGTATCTTGTCTTGGACCTAGAAAAATCCATTCATCACTTCTGCCTGTGTGTTGTCTGTAAGTAAGACTTAGGGCGTAGTATCTCTCTTAGATATAGATAGGAATATAGTAAAGATTAATTTAGAGTTTTTTTTGTATTTATTTGAGATTGTACTGCACTGTTGTTTTAAAATATCTCCCGTGATTCTGAACTCAAATAACTGTGTTGAGCTATTGATTATTGTCTTGTTCTTTTATTATTTATTATTAAATATATTTAAATATATCTTTGTGGCTGTTATTTGTGAGACATATTTAAGCTCTTAGGGTACTTGCATATGTATTTGGTGACACTGTAGAGGCCACTCCTAAATAACCTTGCTCTTGGACAGACTACCGTTTGGATTAATAGTAACATTACACAGTAGGATTAGACACCCTTTCATAAGGGCCTTAGAGTAGCTGATAAAGAGTTGTCTGGTGGCAGCTGGAACTACCTTAAAGTCTGGACAAAAAGGGGACATAGCTAGTAAACCTGTGCCAGCCTTCCCCAGGCATATGTGTGTGCTTGTATATAAAACAAATCTCAAGGTGTGTGCGTGTGTGTGTGTGTGTGTGTGTGTGTGTGTGTGTGTGTGTGTGTGTGTGGCTTGTATGGGCATGTGTGTGGGTGTGTGTGTGTCTGTGGGTGAGATGTTTAGTGTTATGTGTAAGAAAAAGGGTTTAAATAATGTAACGTGTAGGGTTGAGTTTAAGAGCAGAGGTATTGTTAAGTTTAGGGTTAACACATGAATAAGGTATTAATGGGGTGTAGAAAAACTGTCCAAACAGTGCTTCGTGTCCCTGCCCAAGTAGTTGACACACACACACACACACACACACACACACACACACACACACATGAAGCACTGTTTGGACAGAGAGGGTGCTGGAGATCTTACCTTGGCCACTCAGCTGAGATCTCAACACTACAGCTGTGCCGGTGGGGAGTCTTATTGGGAATCTGGAGAAAGAGAGAGAAACCAGCCCCAGACTGACTGTGATTTCTGTGTGCTCTTAATGGAAAGTGTGCTTTATTGTGTGTATTCTTGTCATTCTCCCAATGTATATGTCCCCTAGCTCTTGCCAGTGGTGAAGATTGAGGTTCCTTGATTACTGGGCCAGTGCAGGGGTATCACAGACACAATAATAAATGCTTATCTAGTTGTCATGGAATCACAAAACAACAGGCAAGAATTTCCCATAGAAAAGAATATAAATATGACATTATTGCAAGAAGCATCTGTCTTGCAAAGTAAAAAGTTACTACACTTTACATTTTTGTTAAGTTTTCAAGGCATTTTATAGTTTATGCTGCCACTCAGTCTGCTTCTAATTCATATAAAAAACTATGCAATTTTTCATTATCTTTTGGAAACAATGCCGTTTAATATTTCCCTTAAAGTTATTATGGTAAATTATGTCACTGAGAAGTCAGCCAAACTGTCAAAAGTTCATCTCAGTTTCTTATTATATTTTTCTACACCCCATTAATACCTTATTCATGTGTTAACCCTAAACTTAACAATACCTCTGCTCTTAAACTCAACCCTACACATTACATTATTTAAACCATTTTTCTTACGCATAACACTAAACATCACACCCACAGACACACACACACCCACACACATGCCCATACAAGCCACACACACATACACACACACACACACACACACACACACACACACACACACACACACACACACACACACACACACACACACACACACACACACTTTCTTTACCTACAGTAATACACATGCACACAAAAAAAATCTACACCTTTCCCTAGCCCCCTGCAAACACATGCACACACACACACTGACCTGATGCCAAAACTTTTGTTGTATTCAAAGGTTTTTGCAACCATTCACTCTCACTTACAGCTACCTGATGAGCTAAAAGCAATTAATCAATGTTTCTACTTTTATTCAGTCCTGCATTCGACTATGTTTGGCAGCTGAAATAGCTGTTGACAAGTTGCACGTTCTATAGACTATATATATATATATATATATATATATATATATATATATATATATATATATATATATATTTATGTGTCTGTATTCTTAAAATGTCCTCTAATCTTTGAGAAGATAAGGATGTAAAATTATCCTTAGCCTTGAAAATTGAACTTTTGAGAATAGACTAAGTTTATTAAAATAATCTGTAAGGTTTATAATTTGCTTTGCTAACTATTTCAAAAAGCCAGCAATATAATGATGAAAATATGTTGCTCATGAGGTTTCATAGAATGAAAACTTAAATCCTGATATCAAGAAACTATCTTGCTTTAAATGAATTCCCTATTTTAAACAATAAGTGAACTGCTATTTAACATTCTACGGCTACTTTTGGGAGGTATTACACACACTACATTACCAGACTCTGATAAGCTTCTTTAGTGGAAGACAGTGTTCTGTTTCTTTTGGCTAAGAATATCAACTGCATTATTATCTCTTATCAGCTCTGTGTTTGCTGTCGAATCACTTTGCATGCAGTTCATGTTCCTGTTTTACTGCTACTGTCTCTGGGCACAGAAGCACGTATAACCCATATAATGTGTGGCTGGAAGGAGGCCAACATTTTTTATACTGAACAGATTTTGTGAGATACTACCTCTTGTTACAAATTGGGCCTGACAAGCTGCACGAATAACAGGCCAAGACTCTGGTCATTAGCATGTGGCTCAAATCCAAAACACTGCAGTTTTGATGCCTGTAATATATGCCTGTATGTGCATTTCTTGTGTCCCTGTGTCTGAATGTCAGTGCAAATGCAATCTATTCTAGGAGACTATTTATTGGGCGTGCTTTATTGCAGCTAATTGAATATCTTTTACAAGAGTAAACAGTGCTATCAGTGCAATCCGTCTTGCTAATTATGAGCCAGTGAAGTGAATATTATGCTCCATCATATTTCAGGAAAACCTTAAAAATATATGAACTGAGTTGCCTCTGCAGGCACTTATAAATTACTGTAGATCTCTGACATTGTTGAATGTCATGGAACACTCACTTTCAAGCTAGAAAACTGAGTCCGTTCAGGAATTTTGAAGACTTAGGAGTTAGGAGGTTTAGTTGCATTTCAGTGCTTCTGCCAAGTACCATTTAAATGCTAACACTTTACGCTAGGCCATTTGACCCTGAGCTGGTGTAGCTTAGTGGATAAGGCCTTAAATGCAGTAAGCAAAGGAAGTGATAATGTGAATCGGTGTTGCAATTCATCTTTGGAAACCAAAGTGCTCAAATAATGATGAGAAATGTGACATATTACTTTACTAAAAAAAACTGCGAAAATGGTACAAGCAGTCAAGAAAGTTATAAAAATCCCATTTTGAATTAAAAAGACTGCTATCTTTCTTGAAATGCAACTAATTAAATAAGATGCCATGCAAGCATTAATTTAAGTTCTGTATGCAGACTGTTTTCAAGGTACGTGAAGATTTGTTTACAGAACATCTGTTGAGCATAACATTTGGAATTTGTTTTCTGATAAAGTCCAACTGGGTCATGACGTACACATTTTCAGGGGGGCGCCCGGGAAGAAAAGCTCCAGATACATATGTTTAACCAAATTAATAAATAGGCAGACATAATAAACATTCAAGCACAAAATTTGAAAAACTATACATTAGTTTGTCAAAACAAAAGCTCAACATACATAATAAAGTCATAGTGTTCAAGCATAAATTATATGGAAAGCCTGATAATAGGAAAATGCGGCATTATTTACATAATAGATGATTATCATAATGATTATTAATATTCTATTCTAATTAATATTCTAGAGGTCATGAAATATGGTAACAGATTCTAGTGGTGAAGGCATAGGATAGTATGAGTAGAGAAGAGTAGGGCGTGATAGAGGGGATTGTAGGAATAGACGTACTTCTCACCTATACAAATTTTTGCAGAATGTCCAAATTTCTGCCTTATATTTTGGGTCCATTTTTCATAAAATTGTGATTTTCTGGCAAATATTTGACAATTCATTAAAGACCGAAGTCAGAAATTTATTTATTTATTTATGCATGTATTTATTTATTTATTTTACATCTGTTTACCAGGGAAGTCCGACTGGACAGAGCTGTCCATTTTCAGCGGAGGGCCGGGGAGAAAAGCTCCAGAGCAATTGCTAATGTTCTCTCTCACTCATCCTTGTACCTCTCCCTTGCAGTTCTCTTATTTGTTGTAACTTAGCTTCCCAGCATCCTCTGCATGAGTTCTGTCTTAAATACTTCCCATGCCTCAATTACATATATCCAACTCTCCTATCCCTTTATGATTTTATTCTTCATACATTGCTGTACATTTCCGCCTTCTGTTAATTCCTTAGTAAATTAACACTGAACTTCCAGTGCCTCGCTCCTTTGCCCCCCCTGCCATGCTATTAATTCTACTGTGGGGTGGATTGATAATTTATTTTATGGTACTCATTTTGTTTTGTTTTTTTATATCTATATATATATATATATATATATATATATATATCAATATGTGTGTGTGTGTGTGTGTGTGTGTGTCTGTGTGTCTGTGTATATATATATATATATATATATATATATATATATATATATATATATATATATATATATATATATATATATATATATATATATATATATATATACCCTGTCTGATAATGACCAAGAGCCATGTATGCCTGAGAAATATATAAATCACTTCTTAGCTGTTACACTCTTTCCCATGTCACCTAAAACATATAGTCTTAATATAGTATTTAATAATTTTTCATCTGGCTTTAGCTCTCTTATGTCAACACTAGCATCTGACTTCTCTGCAGCTAAGTTCCAGTCTCTATATTCCATGGTGGAAGGCTATTATTTATTTAAAATCTGTCTCAACTCAGCTTTTTTTTTCTTGGGGTGTAGAGTCACTCTCTTACCTTTAACATTTCCTCTCAGTAATACATGCCTTCCCTGATCATCCACTCTTTGTTCTTCCACAATTATAGGTATGTGTCTCTCTATATCAGGGTAATCATTCCTCCTTTCTTCCCCTCTAATGCTTTTGAATGGTATCCTTCCGTATATCCAATGTTTTTGGCCTTGGATAGCACTTTGAGGACTTGTTCTTGGAAAATTTGGGAGGCTATAGATATAGGAATGTGATGTGGAAATGTTGCTGGAGATGGAGGTTAAGTTTGACCTAAATTTATCCACTAATATATTGGCTATATTATCTGGGTCTGAGAAGATGGAATATATTAGTATTAGCTCTGTGCAATGTTGGGCTTTACTTCTGAGGTTTCTAACATTTCCTACTTCTTTCAGTTTTTATCTGCTGATTTTCCGTTTACCTCTATCTCATCATCCTGTTTTTCATTCACTACTAACCACCTTTAGTTACTGGACAGGATAATTCCAATGTCTTCTTCTAGACTTTTATCATGTTTCCATGCAATCTAGCAATGACTTGCCGATTTTCATTATTTCTGTATACATTTTATTATTTTTCCTGGCAATTCTGCCACTTCCTTCATCTCCTTCTTAGATTTCTGCTTAGGTTGAGGTCTCAACCCTGAATATTGCTTGACCCCTGTCCCTGGTGTAGTTTCCCTTTTTTTTCCCTTTTTTAGGATACTTTTGCCTTTCTTCTTATTAGCATTCAAATGTTTTGTGATATTCCTTTGCATAATTCTAATAGTATCTGCTTTACAGGGACAGCTTTTCCCTGTCTGTTTTTTACTATGCCAGAAGTAAGGACGTTCATGGAAGCAACCTTCTAGCTTAACACCATACCGGAGATCTTTTGTATTTCCTCTTAATTTAGTTAACTTGATTTCAGTAAAAGAGCTTTGAATCTGTCCCACACAGGATGCTAATAGGAAAACTGGAGTGTTTAAGAATAGGACCAAAACTTAGAAGGTATAATTTTGTGGTTGAGTGGTAAGAGACAGAGCATTGTGATGAAAGTCACAATGTCATGAAAAAGGAAATTGACTACTGGAGCACATATCAGAGAACACTATCAGCAGAACTGTCTTTTTGATTATGCAAATATAAGTGCAATCAGTGGCATGGGCTCTGGCCAGTTTTTCATGCCAACAGCTTCCCAGCTCCTCACATACTTTTTTTTTGGTGGGGGACCATGCATAAATGCATGTATATTTCTGGAGTTATCTTCCTGATTTATGACCATTCAATCTGTTGCCATTATAATTCACCAATTGCCACTGTAAAGTATTCCAACCTGCTTTATACAAATGAACACTAGTCCTACAATGTCAGAGTAATGGTTATTTAACTTAATTATGTCAGCAGTGTAAAATATGTTCACCCACATACATCCGTATAAATGTCAATGACAGTCTCAAATGTCTAATTGTGGTAACAATAATAATTAAAGACACAATGATTAATTTCAGGTTTGTTTCATATGCATAGTAGCCCAAGTATGTCAGCTTACTTCATATAAATGCAGTCAAGTCCTGCAATTGCAAACTGGTCAAGCTGATCACAGGACAGAAAACTAAATTACTTTCATCCAGAGACAACCTCCAAACCCAGCCAATAGTTACAGCAACTTTGCTGTGCATCCCTCATTTGACTGACAAAAATAGCTCTCAACTTCTTAGAGCAAGAATCAAGACAAAACATAAAAATAATGAGTGCAAAAGGCTCAGAATCAGGAACGATGTTTAAATATTGCTGTTACATGGTTACAATAACATGTCTACATCGCCATGAGGTTTATGAAGGACATGAAGATGGAGAATCAAATGTCTGACATTATTTAGTGACTGGAACCTTAGTTGATTTGCTAGAAATCCACATATTTTTAAAGAATACATTTAAATGTGACAAAGGCAGGGATATTCAGCAAAACCAGGGGCAGTTTCAACTTTTTTAACACGAGTATTTCATTTAAATACATATAGTTCTCTCAAGCTAGACTGTAGTCTGCGCAATGACAAGCTGACAAGTTGATTTCATCTACAACCAACTCCCCCTGCCCCAAATTTAGTGACTGTTTTTCTCAGTGATATGCCAAAAAATCACAAATTGTATGAGGCACAGACCAAAGGATATGAGACAAAGTGCGAGCATTCCGCAAAATTGGCAACAGTGTCAACATGGTTTCATACAAACAGTACCCAAACAGTAAATATTCAAAATTGTTTCATACAAATGTACACTAGATCTGTAAAACCAGACTGTAGCTAAACAGCTAAACAAACCATAAGAGGATAAGTTGCCTTCATCCACAGCAAGCCCCCCCCACCATTTATTGAAGACATTCCTGAATTTGCCAGAAAAACAAAAAAATGGTGAGGTACAGATCAAAATGAAATATTAGGTTCTGTGAAGTAAGAAACAGTTTGAATTTGGTTTGCCACAAACAGCAGTCAGAGGATAAATATTCTATCTTATTTCATACAAATGCACACATGTCCTTTAAAGCCAAATTATAAGTTGGGCAAACATAAGAGGGAAAGTGTCAGGCCAAGATATTAGATGTAGACAAGGACATTCTGTTGAATCATGGACTGTTTCAAACTTGTATCTCAGAAGGTGTGGCCTGAGACTAAATATTCTTGTTTCACAGAAATGCACACTTGCCTGAAATGCACACTAGCCTTAAAATCAGGCGTTCAACTCTGCAAATGAAGAGAGAAGTTGCTTTCACCCACAGCATAGCTACCCCCCCCCCCAATTTGGTTCCCTGCCAGCATATAAAAAAGAGTAAATACTCCAGTTTATTTTACACACTATCACTTAATATCAGATTTTAAACTGGGCAATTGAAAATGGCAAGTTGCTCTCATTAACAGCTATCCCCAATCTGGCTCACTGCCAGCATATGAAAAATAAATGCTCCAGTTTATTTTACAGAATTTCATAACACCTGTTAATGTCAGACATTAAACTAAGCAAATAAAAAAGTCAACCCCTGGATTCATGAAGCTCGGCGCAAGGAATTATCGACAGTATATATTCAACTCAATCACATACCGACACCACCTCTCAACCTATTACAGCAACAAAACCTGGACAAAACCTAAAAGGATGGGTGGACAAATAGGGACAGATGTAATTACTGCTCTCACAAGCTTCAAACGTTCACTGAATAATAGTATGTACATAAGCAGGAAATGTTGTGAAGGATGTGGGGTAGTCCTCAGTATTACAGAGGTCCGTACATATATACTGTAACAAACCGTCACATATGTTGACTGTACTACTGCATACCCGTAGTTAATTCATAGTTAAGTCATGTGCAAAATAATAACCCTCGTAAGAATGAATACAGGAAATAGTCAAATGTGAATGGGAACACCACTCACCGTGGATTATGTATCGTAACCACCTCCACCCATATTATGTATTGCCAACATCATAAGCTGCTGACAGGTGCCCAAACACCTGTGTCTGTAAACAGATTAAATGTTTAAAATGGACAAACCCTGTCCATGTGCTTTGTCTGACATTTGAACACTGTCAGGGCAGTTCCGTTCACCAGGCGGACAAGCCTAAACCCAGATCACCACATGAACACCCTGACAATTAAAGACCTGTATGTGCCAGAACTATAAGCCTTTGGGTTCTGAATATCCCTGCAGTGATAAAATATGCAGCTTGGGTCCAGAGCAGTAGGGAATAGGGAATGTGTAGCATGTAGTACCGCATTTTTCCCAGCAGGAGAATGGATGCCTGTGATGTAAGTGAAGCGGTGAGGCATATGTTAATGTAGCTATGTACTATGGGTATGCATATAAATGAGTCAGAACACCAAACATATAGTGGTTACAGCATCCGGCCAACGTGAATGCAGTCTCGGTTGAACAATGACTACAGCACATATAATGTGAAAGTGTAATGAATGCGTCTGTGCTGTACAGACAGTTAAATATGTAAAGGTGAACGTGTGTTTCACAAACGACCGTTAACCAGATTACAGATAATTACTGGTACTGTCACAAGTAATAAAGACCACGTAAGCACAAAGACTTAGTAAACATATGTAACCCACAATAAGGATATGCATGCGCGCCTGCACGTAACCCACAATAAGGAAATGCAAGTGCGCCTGTGCGTGTGTGATCCGCTCACAGCATAGTAAATGAATGCTGTTTCACTCACGTTAGTTATACATGGCTCAAACCTGTTAACCTCGTAAAGTATGAAACCGGACAAAGCCATGCAAACTACCAGTACAAATAGGGACAAACCCCAGATATGTGCCAGAACAAACATAGAAAGTGGATAGAATAACGGGTGTGTCAGTAGCATGGATTCTCTGAAGGGTATGCAGTCGTAACCTGAACTGCTTGCCAGAAATCCCCACCGTAAGTCTCAAATGAAATGCCACTACATTGCCAGATAGACACAGGTTTATGTAAAACACAGCGAAGATAAAGGGGCAAGCAGCTGTACGCTCTGCGACAATCTGTATAGTAGAAAGGTATGGTATGGATATAGATATATGTGTATACACATAATCCACAGACGTAAACCAAAGCAAGTTATGAAATGAGGATTGTACATGTATATATGTATACACAACAGACTTATGTCCCGTAGATATGACATATGTACATAAATAGGCAACGTTATATCTAATATGGGTAGACAAACAGACATGCAGGAAAGGTGAATAAACTGCAGCATTCCAAACCATTGGCCAGAAAGTGACAGTCCAGCAAGTTCTACACTTTAAACATGCAGATAGGTGTCCATTGCAGGACTCCAAAAATTGAATCTTACATAGTGTCAACCGACATTGATGCAAAAGAAGTGACCGCAGCAAATACGAAATAGCTGTACATGCAACAGTATCAGGTGCAAGGGTGATGACACATGTGTCGATAGAATGTATGACATACGAACTGATATCCGGAGAGTGGGGAGTGCATATAAGTGTCTCCACACTTCAGTACCGCACACATTAAACATGTGTAATGGGTACTGTAGAGGGTTGTCAGGTATGGGAATCATGGGTATGCAGAAATGGGCCTAGGTATTGTTTGGCAGGGATTTCGTAGGCCCGCCCCGTGGGAGTGATGTGGGTATAGCACACGCCTATATTCTCAATAATAGGGCAAACCATCCACTGGATATTGCGGAAACCATTTTGGCAATATGTAGTGCCCTATATCAGTGTCATGTAGGCGATTATCATGGATGGACATGCGTACGACCAAGATGGTACCCATAACTGGCAAACTGTCAGAATAACACAGCTGCACTAAGGCATAGTACATGAAATACAAATAGGGACTATATTAGATATACCCCAGACAAAGTCAGAACGTTGTGAGAATACTGGCGTACCCATGAATACGGATGTTATGAGTGTTACTAATCATGTAATGGAAATGTCAGTCACTATTATCTACCGCACAGTCCGTAATGCCTTGCCAGCAATTTACCAGAAAGGCACAGCACTATGACAAATGTAACAAGGTCAAACGTCAGGGTGTTTACCCATAATGTGTACAGGTTAGGGGTATGAAGGTAACCTGTCCAAAATACATGTACAGAACTAGTGATACTAGGTGGACAGGTGAGAAGAAAGACATCAGGACAAATGAGAAAACATGTACAAGTCACACGCATGTACTCCGACAAATGTGAATGACAACGTATGCCTTGTGAATGTCAATGTGGAAGGTTAATAGACACAAAAGTAATGTGTCCTTCAGGGTGTCATGCAGTGTCACCGTAACAATGTCCAGTCCCCCAGACACGTACGTGAGCTCTGCCACTGACGGAAAGCGCAAATACCGGCGCACACATGCGGTACATGATAGACCAATTAGTGTGGATATGCAGCTGTTGGCCTGTGTGAGGAATACAACTGTCTGGGTGGGTGTGTCCTGCAATATAAATGTAATGGCATGTGGCCTGTGATGCCACCATACAGTGTGTGTATTGGTGTCAGAAAGTTGATATTTTGTTACAGACACATACTCCGCAACTGTACAGATTTACGCAGAATGTGCAGAGTTCTGCCTCATATGTTTGGTGTGTTCCACATAACAACAGTAACATTCTGGCACTTTCATGATAACTGAAGACATGAAATAATGACAAACATGTGAGTAAGACACCAAATCCGACATAAAAGCCATACTAATGCAAAACCTATTATTGTGTCAACTATCTACGTTTGTAAGAGCAACATGTCAATACAACCCCTATGTGACCCACTATCAGATAAGGCCTTGTCCAGCAACTTGCTCTAGGAGGTGGAGTGGTATGAACAGTAACAGATACATGTGTGAGGAAACAGCAATATCGACTGCAAGATAACGCAGAAGGTATGAAAGGCGCTGCAGTAGGACGTGAGGTACTGTCCGCAGGTATGTGCTGACATGTCAAATGACACAGCAGTCTACATGAAGAACCTATAGGGCTGTCACCTTTACAAATGATGATAGTGGGACATACCCACAGCCATGCACACAGCACAAATAGACATACACACATCAAAACTAGGCCATGATACATGAAGCCTCCGGCATGTACGAGTACAGTGAGAGTACAGCAAGCATAGATGTCTGCCAAGATATACAGCAAACGCCTGTAAGGGCGTGTAACACCGCCAGTAACACGGACGTTGCATGGACAATGTTGGGAGTTGCAACATACCCCATTGGTATGTGAAAGCTATGCAAATATGCGATACATAAAACAGTCAGCTGTCCATGCAAGAGCAGAGTTATGGGCAGAAAATAGATTTTATATATATATATATATATATACATATATAGAGAGAGAGAGATACAGACATACACACACACACACACACATATGTGGCAGGGCTGGTAATCGAACCTACACATGACTACCCTATCACACTACAGCATGACGCATTTACAGAACACACTACCGAGACTACTAAACACAGCAGACACACAGGCATTCTACTAGGTGCGTGTCAACATCCGCAAAGACAAGGACATCAGCAGGATACATCTGTGTTGCGAAGCATCTAAAAGCATAACCTGAGTCCCCAGGCGGACGGGAACATGCACACACACACACACACACACACATCTGGTAGGCCTGGGAATCGAACTTACACCTAACTACCCTATCACACTACAGCATGACGCATTTACAGAACGCGCTACCGAGACTACTGAACACAGCACTCCCAGAGGCATACTTCTAGGTGGGTGACATCATCCGCAAAGGCAGAGATGTTGATAGGGAATGTATGTGTTGTGAGGCATCTAAAAGCATTACTGTGTCCCCAGGCAGCTGGAAACACACACACACACACACACACACACTTGGAAGGGCCGGGAGTTGAACACACACCTACCTACTCTAAAACACTACAGCATTACGCATTTACAGAAAGCGCTACCAAGATTACTGAACACAGCTCTCCCAGAGGCATACTTCTAGGTGGGTGACATCATCCGCAAAGGCAAAGACGCCGCTAGGGAATGTATGTGTTGTGAGGCATCTAAAAGCATCACTGTGTCCCCAGGCAGCTGGAAACACACACACACACACACACTTGGAAGGGCCGGGAGTTGAACACACACCTACCTACTCTAACACACTACAGAATTACGCATTTACAGAATGCGCTACCGAGACTACTGAACACAGCACTCCCAGAGGCATACTTCTAGGTGGGTGACATCATCCGCAAAGGCAAAGATGCCGATAGGCAATGTATGTGTTGTGAGGCATCTAAAAGCATTACTGTGTCCCCAGGCAGCTGGAAACACACACACACTTGGAAGGGCCAGGAGTTGAACACACACCTACCTACTCTAACACACTACAGCATTACGCATTTACAGAACGCGCTACCGAGATTACTGAACACAGCACTCTCAGAGGCATACTTCTAGGTGGGTGACATCATCCGCAAAGGCAAAGATGCCGAAAGGCAATGTATGTGTTGTGAGGCATCTAAAAGCATTACTGTGTCCCCAGGCAGCTGGAAACACACACACACACTTGGAAGGGTCAGGAGTTGAACACACACCTACCTACTCTAACACACTACAGCATTACGTATTTACAGAACGCGCTACTGAGATTACTGAACACAGCACTCCCAGAGGCATACTTCTAGGTGGGTGACATCATCAGCAAAGGCAAAGACAACGATAGGGAATGTATGTGTTGTGAAGCATCTATGTCCCCAGGCAGCTGGAAATACACACACACACACACACACACACACACACACACACACACACACACACTTGGAAGGGCCGGGAGTTGAACACACACCTACCTACTTTAACACACTACAGCATTACGCATTTACAGAATGCGCTACCAAGATTACTGAACACAGCACTCCCAGAGGCATACTTCTAGGTGGGTGACATCATCTGCAAAGGCAAAGACGCCGATAGGGAATGTATGCATTGTGAGGCATCTAAAAGCATTACTGTGTCCCCAGTCAGCTGGAACTCACACACACACACACACACACACACACTTGGAAGGGCCGGGAGTTGAACATACACCTACCTTCTCTAGCACACTACAGCATTACGCATTTACAGAACACGCTACTGAGATTACTGAACACAGCACTCTCAGAGGCATACTTCTAGGTGGGTGACATCATCCGCAAAGGCAAAGACGCCGATAGGGAATATATGTGTTGTGAGTCATCTAAAAGCATTACTGTGTCCCCAGGCAGCTGGAAACACACACACACACACACATACACACTTGGAAGGGCCGGGAGTTGAACACACACCGACCTACTCTAACACACTACAGCATTACGCATTTACAGAATGCGTTACCGAGATTACTGAACACAGCACTCTCAGAGGCATACTTCTGGGTGGGTGACATCATCCGCAAAGGCAAAGACGCCGATAGGGAATGTATGTGTTGTGAGGCATCTAAAAGCATTACTGTGTCCACAGGCAGCTGGAAACACACACACTTGGAAGGGCCGGGAGTTGAACACACACCTACCTACTCTAACACACTACAGCATTGCTCATTTACAGAATGCGCTACTGAGATTACTGAACACAGCACTCCCAGAGGCATACTTCTAGGTGGGTGACATCATCCGCAAAGGCAAAGACGCCGATAGGGAATGTATGTGTTGTGAGGCATCTAAAAGCATTACTGTGTCCCCAGGCAGCTGGAAACACACACACTTGGAAGGGCCGGGAGTTGAACACACACCTACTTACTCTAACACACTACAGCATTACTCATTTACAGAACGCGCTACCGAGATTACTGAACACAGCACTCCCAGAGGCATACTTCTAGGTGGGTGATATCATCCGCAAAGGCAAAGACGCCGATAGGGAATGTATGTGTTGTGAGGCATCTAAAAGCATTACTGTGCCCCCAGGCAGCTGGAAACACACACACACACACACACACACTTGGAAGGGCCGGGAGTTGAACACACACCCACCTACTCTAACACACTACAGCATTACACATTTACAGAACACGCTACTGAGATTACTGAACACAGCACTCCAAGAGGCATACTTCTAGGTGGGTGACATCATCCGCAAAGGCAAAGACGCCGATTGGGAATGTATGTGTTGTGAGGCATCTAAAAGCATTACTGTGTCCCCAGGCAGCTGGAAACACACACACTTGGAAGGGCCGGGAGTTGAACACACACCTACCTACTTTAACACACTACAGCATTACGCATTTACAGAACGCGCTACCGAGATTACTGAACACAGCACTCTCAGAGGCATACTTCTAGGTGGGTGACATCATCCGGAAAGGCAAAGATGCCGATAGGGAATGTATGTGTTGTGAGTTATCTAAAAGCATTACTGTGTCCCCAGGCAGCTGTAAACACAAGCACACACATACACTTGGAAGGGCCGGGAGTTGATCACACACCTACCTACTCTAACACACTACAGCATTACGCATTTACAGAACACACTACCGAGATTACTGAACACAGCACTCCCAGAGGCATACTTCTAGGTGGGTGACATCATCCGCAAAGGCAAAGACACCGATAGGGAATGTATGTGTTGTGAGGCATCTAAAAGCATTACTGTGTCCCCAGGCAGCTGGAAACACACACACACACACACACACACACACACACACACACAAACACACACACACACTTGGAAGGGCCGGGAGTTGAACATACACCTACCTACTCTAACACACTATAGCATTACGCATTTACAGAATGCAGTACCGGGATTACTGAACACAGCACTCCCAGAGGCATACTTCTAGGTGGGTGACATCATCCGCAAAGGCAAAGATGCTGATAGGGAATGTTTAGAGAGTGAGCAGTCTGAAAGCATATTAACGTCCCAAGGTAGACGTACACAAACACGCCAGTGCTGTCAATGGGCCAACTAAATCTTGTCAATAGACTTTAAATATAACTTTTAAAGTTTCCTTATACATATTACACACTTTGAATGAAAATGGATGTATTAGTATGGTTTCCTGTTCTACCTTATATGGGCAGTATTTCCTATCTAGATAACAAGCTGTCTTAATGATTTGAATAAATCGCTTGATTGACTGTTTGTTAACATTTTGATGGTTTCCTGCTCTACCTTTTATGGGCAGTATTTCCTGTCTAGCTAATAAGCTGACTCAATGATTTGACCTAAATTGCTTGTTTGATTGTCTGTTAATATTTTGACTTTCTGTATATAAGGAATGTTTTAAGTTTTAAAAAATTTTGTAACCTGATGAAGCGCACGATTACTGTGCGTGAAAGCGCTTGTTTTTACTCAATTAAATAAGAATTGTTTGATTTTAAGCATTGTGGTGGTTCCAGTGTTTTCCAACTGCCAACTAAATATCTACGGAGCAGAACAACACTGAATAGATATGGGATGCGCCACAGACAGTACACCCTTCGAGAGAGCAACAAGTGTGTTCAATGTAGGCATCCATCGTGACATTGAAATTGGACATCTCATGCCTGGATGACCACCATGCCTATACAGGATGTCAATGGCCATGCCCACACACTTAGTAGCACACATCTGTTTGGAATGTACTGTGTGTCCATCTACACAATGGCGTACTGGGCATGCTCACACACTTAGCAGTTGCAAAGGGCCATCTTGCATGCACACGGAGTCTAATCACAGAGGGGCACAGTGTGGAATGTACTGTGTGTCCATCTACACAATGACGTACTGGGCATGCTCACACACTTAGCTGTTGCAAAGGGCCATCTTGCATGCACATGGAGTCTAATCACAGAGGGGCGCAGTGTGGAATGTACTGTGTGTCCATCTACACAACGGCGTACTGGGCATGCTCACACAAGAGTTGCAAAGGGCCATCTTGCATGCACACAGAGTCTAATCACGGAGGGGCGCAGTGTGGAATGTACTGTGTGTCCATCTACACAACGGCATACTGGGCATGCTCACACACTTAGCAGTTGCAAAAGGCCATCTTGCATACACACGGAGTCTAATCACGGAGGGGCACAGTGTGGAATGTACTGTGTGTCCATCTACACAACGGTGTACTGGGCATGCTCACACACTTAGCAGTTGCAAAGGGCCATCTTGCATGCACACGGAGTCTAATCACGGAGGGGCGCAGTGTGGAATGTACTGTGTGTCCTTCTACACAACGGTGTACTGGGCATGTTCACACACTTAGCTGTTGCAAAGGGCCATCTTGCATGCACACGGAGTCTAATCACAGAGGGGCGCAGTGTGGAATGTACTGTGTGTCCATCTACACAACGGCGTACTGGGCATGCTCACACACTTAGCTGTTGCAAAGGGCCATCTTGCATGCACACGGAGTCTAATCACGGAGTGGCGCAGTGTGGAATGTACTGTGTGTCCATCTACACAATGGTGTACTGGGCATGTTCACACACTTAGCAGTTGCAAAGGACAATCTTGCATGCAGATGGAGTGTACACACAGAAGGGCACAGTAAGGTATAACTGCCCTCACGCACAGGCCGGTCACACATGCAGTGACCTGTACACACACACAGCTGACATCACAGCTGTCACAGGTGCAGGTCACACACGTACACACTGCAGTGTACACTGTAGCTGTCAAGTCAGCACCATGTCATTGGTGAAACACTACACAGCCTTACTGTCCCAACAATAGGAGGGAACTAGGGTATCACAACCAACATGGTGCTACAGATGTAACCGAGACACATACCGTGAACACATCACAATGCATGCTGCACCTGCACTACATGGTGTGACTGGTGCATGTCGACAGTACACAACCTATGTCACATACACAACTCAGTATTCACACACAGCCACTGCAACATACACATCCCTCACTATGCATACACAGGTATTACATACACCTCTCACTATGCTGTTCACCCTGTGCATCAGAATATTTGTGCATAACCCTGCACCGATGGTGTGGATGACAAGGATGCGGCACAGGCTTCATCATATGCACAGGATGATATGTTTGCCAGGGGCATAAGCTGCACCAATGGATAACATCATGTGTGTGTGTAAGGGCTGGTGAGTTGACTGGACATGTCTGTGCAGAATGCATGTGGATGTTGTGGAGCCCTACAGTTGTGTTTGCTGTGTGCGTGTATGTGAGTACACAGTTCTGCCATTTGTGATGCCTACACGGGGTATAATTCACAGCCCCAAATTGTACAGTGCAGGTTATACAGCTCACTGTGTCCGTCCACGGCCATGTGACCTGTACCTGCCTGGGGTTGCACGGGCACTACCAGGTGGAGGTACAGAGTGGCTACTGTCCGACGACACATGTTCGCTGGAAAGTTGTCCCCGCTGAGACCGTCCATGGCCACGTCCACGTGGCTTGCTGTGTCCTGGTGTTGACAGCGCAGCAGCAGCTGCACTGCTACTGCTACCGGCACTATGGGAGCGGGCATGTGAGGTGGCACGCTCACGTCAACCTACACTAGGTGGTGTTGCTGGCCTACATCCATGTGGCCTACGCCTCACTCCTACCAGGTGTTCCAGCACAGACAGCTCCCGCTCGTGGATTGCCATGCCTCGGTCAAGGATTCCGACCATTTCACCTAGTTGCCTATCCAGAACATTAGCAATCTGCTGTTGAGCATTTGCCAATGCCTGGATGTTGTCATTTAGGGTATGGATAGCAGCCCTCTGCAGCCTCTGCCCTTCTCTGTTCTGCCGTTCAGCATGTGCCTGTGCCACCATTACAGTCTGGAACATGCATCTGGTGGTACCAGCTGCTGCGCTCTGTCCTGCAGGTGCATGTCTGCCAGAGGTCCTCCTACGAGCAACACCGGCCACATGCCTGTGTGGCACATTTGCAGTCAATACACTGACACCATGGTGTGTAGACACACCTTCTGTAGCCACCACACGTTCCTGTTCCACGCCAACAGATGCTGACTGTCCTTCCTCTATGGCCACCGGTGATGCGGTATGTGTTGGCAGCAGAACTGTGTGCGGGGAAGAGGGGGCATAGCTGGGATGGTAACCGTTGGCACAGATTCAGCCCCTGACAACCCTGTCTGTACCTCATGCATATGTTCATCACCGCTAGTATCTGTGGGGACACTAACATCAGATGGACCGCAGGAGGGTAACGCACCTACATCACCTGTGAATGCAAAGAAATACTGTAAAGTACAATAGACACAGACACACACACACACACACACACACACACACACACACACACACACACACACACACACACACAGACACACCATGCATGTGATTTGTCAGATGGCATGCAGCATGCCTGCGATAGAGCAGAGGGCATGCAGCTCAGACATTAATAGTGTTAGTAAGCATACCTCCCTGGGGTGCATACTACAGCAAGCAGGTGTCATATCGGTAGCCATGCAGTTCACACAATCATGGTAGTATGCATGCATCCCCGTGATACACCATGTGGCCCAGAACAGGATAACAGTACACATGGCTGACGTGACCTTGACATGTAATTTGCTGACATGTGCATTAACATTCATACATGTTTGACACAATGGTGTCCTGACACATGTACAGCATCATAATGGGCTTCACATTGCAGTGTTGTGTGTATGCCCTACAGATAGAATGCAAGTTTAGCAAATGTGCATGAGCACGGGAGGGTACTGTGAGCCGTCTACATTGCTATACAGTGTGAAGTACAGACACTGTGCCATTGCATGGCAACATGAGGCATGTATGTTGCTGTAGAATGCATAATATGTACACATTCCATAGCCATAACTGCAACACAGTTGTGATGTTCGACAGATCGTATATGGTAGACTTCAGTGACACCTCCAGTAGCTGTGCACAGGCTTTTAGGTTGTCCACTGTACCACATCAACTGTATAATCGGTCAACTAAGGCTATAATTGGACCATGTGTGGACAATGTGCAACAGGGTGTATACACATCCCATGTACTGTGTGGCTACATGTCTCTGGCCATCCCCCATGGCCATGTGTGCACATGTGGTGGCCAATTGTGTGTGATGGGCATCTTCTCCACATGTCTGTGTGGTCCCATATGACATACACCCATACATGTCAGATATGTCACATTCCACAGGTCTATGCAGACAATGGGTTGTATGTTTGGTATGTGGGGTATAGGTCATGTGATAGTGTGACAATATTGCAGACAGAACACTACATGTCTGGGACATGTCAGGTGGCACATCACACAATATGTGCACCCAATGCAGGGGCATATGACACAATGGTGACACTTGTGGGCTGCCCATATCACAGCTCACTGTGTGGTACTGTGTGCGTACCACACATGTTGTTCCAATGCATACTACATATGCCTCCACTATAGAACACCTCCACCGTTGTATGCACAGCTGACCAAACATGTCACAATGACAAGTACTGTCTTTTAAAGTCTGTGTATCATTACGTTTGAATATATTGCACATGGGCGGCGTGTGTGAATGCATGGTGGTGTGACCTGCATATCATGACTGGAACAAACATCAGGTGTGCAAGTGTTAACTGGCCACATGGCAAATAGATCTACACTGTAGCATGCCTGATACTGATGACAGTCTCACCTGCAACGGACCCATGTCTGTGCAGCACGCCAGAGGTACCTGTATAGGGGTGACACACCAGTATGAACATTATCCATGACTGTATGACAGCCACAGGTTGCACTGTGCATGTGCACACATTCACCTGTGTAATAGCATATAGTACGCACATGTGTACATACACAATGTAGCATACTGTAGTATGCATCATGTGTGTCCACATACCTGGCATATGTTGTTACTTTACATTATGTACAGTAACACATGCAACTACATGGGATATAATAGCCATATGTGCATTACTGACTTACCAGGCAACTCCAGGCTCATTGGTTGGGAGACACCCACCTCCACGATGGCAGCTAGTGTTTCTGGATGCTGTTCCCTGTGTGTCCCCAGACTGGCCAGTAGCTCCTCGGTGTGTGTGAGTGGGGGCTGGGTTGATGGCCCACCACCTGTTCCACCTTGTTCCCTGGCGATTGCAGTGGCACACTGTTTTGCATGTTGTATCAGGTCCGTGCAGTGTCTGCGTACCTGCTGGTAGGTGCGGTTATGGCCACCCACATCATTCACCCTCCTGCGTAGATCTGCCACAGGTCATCCCGCTGCTGGGCATGCTGTGGCACATGGCTGAACAACAAGTCATAGTTGTCATGGAGCTGTGGAATGAGGACATCATCCTTCTGGTGGGTGTATGCTGGGAGGCGTGTACGGGGCATTATCTGTAAAACATAATGATGGTGACAGGTCACAGTTTCAGAGGTGTACAGAGATACTGCTGCACATACATTTCTATGACATCTACTGCATCTGCACAGTTATCTTTGCAAAGCACCATGACACTGACATGACTGACGTGTTTGTGTCACACATGTCACACCCATTATGCATTGGATAGCATCACCATATATGTGTGTCACCTCATTACAGTGTTCATACTCCATGTAAATGCTGTCTTGCTGTGGGCATGTCTATTTGCCTGCACTTGTGTTCTTACCTATCTGCACATGCCTTGATGTGTCCACGGTACTACTGTTGACCTGGATGCTGTGTATATGTCACATATCAACACAGACACAGCCGGAATGGACTTGAGCAGTGACAATGCACACATACGCATGGACACCTGTACATGCATGTGTTTTGCCATATACATCTACATAGCACTGTACAACTGTTCAACATCCTGACACGGATCGCCTGTATTACAGATGTGATAGACATGGGACAATGGATAGTCAGATGACATTCGCAGGGATGGTCATCAACCATAGCATGTGCGGGCACAGTTTCCACGCTGTTACAGACGGCCATTGTGCCACCGCAAGCTGCATCAGTGCCACATTACTGATCCAGTCAGTTGATAGTACATCTACCATGCGGCCATCACACCATGTATGACTGGGATGACATCTGCAGCTTCGATGGACAGGGCTGCATGGTATGGCGGGAGTATGTCACATATATGGCACAGGGATCTGTCCAGCCTGTGGCGATCCTAGTATTAGGACGGTGGCTGTCCATGACATATGTCATATAGATCAGGATATGGACATGTAGCATGTCTATTATCATGGTGTAGCAAATGTCTTTCTACAAGGTAGACGGCATGCTGCATAGTGGAGGTGTGGATTGTGAAGGCTGTTATCGCACATCCATGCATAGCCATTACCCCTTACAGGTGGTATGTGATCCAATATTGGTCACCACAGTGCTGTATATGCCTGGCCAGTGATCTCCGTACTCATGGATGGCACCCTGACATGACATGGGTACCTCAGATGACTACCTAAGGGGCTTGGAGACATCACCATGTTGGGGGTGCACTGCACAGCACCATCCCTTACACAGTGTCCATAATGTTGACCACAGCCTAGGTAGCAGTTTATGGGTACAGGGATGTTCACCTAGCGGTGACACTGCTGGTATCATCCATCAGACTGTGCACATATGTCACACACCTCACACACACAGCCCATTCTGTATGTTGTTCACAACACCAACACAGCTAAACTGATAGGTCATGGCCATTCACAGCCTTACATACACAGATGCCTAACATTTGTCTGTGTGGTATGGGCTACAATGAGGGTGGGGTACAACACATTAACCCTGTTCTACTGTATCTGGCACAGATGTGCTGTGCACATGTCACTCTTGCACCTTTTGTAGTTGTGGGTCTGTCATCAGGCCACTGGTGGAACACACCTGTGACATGCAAAGGTATTTGTAATCAAATATCCGTGCTATCTTGTACATCTGTACTGCTAACTTCTACAGTGCTAATGGTTCATGGTCATGCACACCATACTCAGCAGGGTTAGAGTGCAGTGCCACCCTAAATGACTGTCATCACCACTTGTGGGTTGATATTATCCAACACCCTATCTGTATTGTATGGTCATGCTAGGCACTTGGTCAGAACATGTGAGCATGTCATGAGCTACTGATTACTACAGCTCCCATTCCACACCATTTCCCACAGGTACACTGGCTGTCCTACACTTCCCAGCTTGCTTAAGGTACGACAGCTGTTGTACACACATAACGCACATATCCTGTGGGACATGGTTGTATATGCAGGCATGTCCAACTGTCACATACCAGTGCTACTGCCTGTCTATATGAGGGATATGTCGTACATGTGGCAATAGAGCAATTGTCTCATGTACACATTCAATGCTCACTTCCCAACATACGGCACTACAGCCTGTGGGGGATGCACGTCTGCAGCCGTGCTGGGCCCATAGCTCTCAAGTGTACCTCATTACGGGGAACGTACCTCATTTGGGGTTCTAAAAGGTGCATGTTCCTCAAGGTTCCACACTGGAAGGGTCTGTCACACATTCATTGTTGTACATAGTTTACCTGCTAGCCATGGCTAGATAGATGAGAATCATATTAATTCATTGGAATATCTGTTTTATACGTAAGACCAGCCTATTTTAGCCATCATATGCCCTTCCTAGTTGACGCTGTTAGTAAGCCAGTTGTAAGTGTTCCACGTTTCACCCATTTGTCACACTGTATGAGGGTTAATGTTCCTCATTTTGGGGACAGCAGGCTGACAGCTATGGCTGGGGGTAATGCTGTCACCAACCCTGACTGCACCTGACAGTCATTTGGGGATGTGTAACATTCGCAACACACCCCACCCATCACATAGTCTCACATAATCTACACCACTGGCCACACCTACGAGGACAACCTGTGCAGTACGTCTCCATACTCACTGTAGGCACCAGAGGTAGACCCCATCATGTAAGACAACATCACCAGCTTATAGCCCACAGACTCATGTGTGCCCACCACATACAGCCAATAGTGTGTTATAACATTCACAATACACCAATCATAGCTGACTCTGTAGGGTGTCACACTGCAGTTCCACACAGCAGGCTACACAAGGTGTTAGTCGCTTACATCTTGCTGTCGGGTAACTGCTTCTGCAACATAACCTATGCTCCCATGCCACACCTCACCAGGTACGATATGTCTGTCATTCGCCATGTTAGTGTGACTGCCCTGTGATGCCACTTCACAGACTACATGTGCAGGGACATGCAATAGCTCACCAGTCTTATAGCCCTGAGGGTGTGGGCCTAGCCCTGGGGAGCATTTTGCATTCGTCCGGACACGATACCACTGTACAATGACCGACTGTGTCACTTCAACAGTTGCCTATGCTCTTATTGTTATTCCACAGGCATGTGGTATCTGTCCACTATGACTGTCCTGGTCAAACACAATTCTGTGGCACAGATTACTTGCACCTGTCGGCCCTGGGAGTACAGCTCACATGCTAGGCTCTTGCTGCTTCTATACTGCCTGTTCTGCACAGTTTCCAATAACTGTCACCGGCAAGGCAGTAACTGGCATGCGCGACATGGGGTCATGTGACATATTGCTTGCATCTTTCCCTGTGACGCACGCAGGCAAGGCACACCTTATAATGCACCACTCCAACATCTCTGCAGTGACTGGGACCTGCCTGTAGGCTCTGCAGAGCACACCTGCAATGACAGGTTATAGACGGACCATACCTTCCAGGCACATACCTGGACCGGCACACCCACAACTGAGGGGTTCCCATATCCCACTATGTTTTGCACACATCCTGGCAAGTTGCTTAGCACAATGCATCAGAGGTGCTCCACGTGCAACTAACTGTGTCCGGGACCGCTATACACATTGTAACAAGTGACAGAGTCAACATCATACCCCACGGGTAACATACCTTCTATGGTGGTATAGTGGACAGTGGGCCTCAGCTACTACTGATGTGTGACTGACACTACCCCACACTTCACTGGGATAGCCACTCATGTACCGACACATCCATGAGTCATACCCTCCACTCTGCTGGATCGACACATACACACCACCTCCAAGACCTACATTACCCTTGGCATGAACACTACCACCATGTGACTGGTGTTGCACACCTGGGGTTATCCCCTCATTGGTGGATTCCGAACATATGCTAATCTACCTTGTTAGCCACATCCCGGAAACACACCCATCACAGCATACACAGTACATTTGTACTACTACACCTACTACAGACGTCTGCTGACAGCAGTTGTTAACATCATGACACCCGTGCAGATGGACAATGCACATACAAATGCTGACACATACCCCAGTGCACTTAATTAGCATGTACACAACTGCATGGATCATGCTATTCCACACAGAGCCATGATGGTACACACCAGATAAAAGATGCCACTCTGGTGGTCATGTTCCATGGACATATGATGTACAACAGCAGGTGTAGGCTGTTGCACAGTGGTGTACATTCCCATGTGTGGGGTGGGTCACTGGTCAGCCCTGGTGGGGCCACAGGGTCCCTCATCACATACTCCAAGACTAGCTACGTAAACATGACTGCCACACATTCTGGGGTGTACCACCAGGCATTATGGTGGTATGTCAGTATTCGATGGCAACACCCACATCTGCTGTCACATACAACAGTCACTCAGGAACATTGCAGACCCAGGTATTGTTGGCAACATGCTGGAGGATGGATTCAATGCTGACAGTACACCCTCTCACTCACTACAGGGCCGCAATCCATAAATAAACATTGTGGTGTCCCTGTGGTCACACCTACACAGTACTGACCTACACTCTATGTGTCCTGGGACACTGGCCCCATGTCACCTTCCAACGTCCCAGGCTGTGATGTCCGCCAACCTCTGAATTGCATGTCTCCCCACTAGGCCACCATATTCAGTAATAGCCTTGTTTCAGACATTGTAGACCCTGAATGGCACACAACAGCATTTACCACACTACACACAGGTGGCACCACATTGCACGAGTGGGACTATAGTACTACACACCTGACTGGACTGTTCTGCGTGGCTATGGGGCACATCAACAAGGACGCCATTCTCAGAGACATTGTTGGTCTCCCGTCCTCTGCTGCCACCCTGGGCTTGTTAAGGCCAGAGCATGGCTCCTACACATGGTGGACTCCTTTCATACAGTTACCAGGGCAGTTGCTGATGGTACGGGAGTCCACACATCCTACATTGTCCTCTCACTGCCTTTCAGCACCATTTCCCATTCTGGTATTGACAACATACACATCCACCTGCACATCATACCCTGTGTCTCAGGATGTTATGCTATGTGGCTCATGGACAGGACACACAGTGAGGCCAGCATACCATAGTACCTACTACATGTCAGGTACTTTGGCATACCACGGTCCTCAGTCATAGGGCCCCTCATGTTAAGTATATGCTTCCCTGTGGAACAGGCTGGTACAGGGGACTTTCCCTGCCTAGCTTTAGAACCCCTACATACCAAGCACCATGATTGCTTCACCAGCTGATACTGACTCCAACCATACAGGTGTCACTGTGACAGATACATAATATGACTATCATGGCATCAAGCTGCATGACACAAGGTGCATGCACATCACCTTTGCATTACATCATTCACCCACTGACTATCACATGGATGGTAGTCCCCTACATACATATCACATTGTACATGTTTGCAGTACACACATATGTTGCACCCACTCCTGTGGTTACTGTATTGCCACTGTGGCATGGATATCCTCCTACGTGGCCACACCTATCTGTACTGGGTGTGTAACTGGTACATAGGCACCCATTGTACCTCTGAACTCAAGACATCTACAAACATTCAGGGGTACACCACCCCATTTAAGGTGTACCTTACACAACAGCTACAACTTTACATGCCACAACATTAACACGCCATGACATTTACTGAGCTCCGACAGTTTAAATATGTGGCAACACTACGGACACCACATCTGTACACATTTGCATACTACATACTCAGGGCTGACCTCTGCTGATCAGACAGGGCCCATGTCCACAACATTATTGATGGATATACTACTCATACGCAACATAAGCAGAGGCCACTGTGAGCAACATGCTCATGGATATGTGCACACACGCCACAATGAGTGGGATGTGCTTCTGGGTTACATTCCCAAACCGGACAATCACCATGCTGTGGAACATAAGTCCTCTGTACATCACGCAGGGACACTCAGTAGCACTGTTCATGTGATACCTCCCTTGGTGGTTGGGAGACACATGTAGGCCTGGGATCACTGCAGTGGCTGTACTGTGCAGTGGTGCAGGTGACACCTGGCTCTGCTCTTCACAGGACACTACCCTGGAGAGGTGCCACTAGTGTGAACACTGTAGTTGTACTTACACATGGACTTGACAGACTGCATAGTACCCCACTATGCACCTGTGCAGCTATTACATGTCCTTTGTGCATGGTTACTTGGTAGCCCTTCCATTTAGATTAGATATCATGCTATTACTATGTCCCATACCTACAGGCCATATGTATCCTGTTATTGTACATACCAATAGACGATACCTGTGGTATGCATGATATACCTGTTATGCTGTGTAGAATATCTGTCATATCTACCTATAATACTATACATTACACATATTTCACATAGTATCCCATAATGCAAAGCATACTTGCTCAGCGGGACCACCTTACATATGACATTAACGTTATTTGCCCATACACATGCATGCTGTGACAGTATATCAACATATACTATCCCCTGCTATGGCACATCCTTGTTGGACATACCCTACCACTGACGGCGGGTTGTATGGCATTGTTTTGTTTAATGGCCTCATGTAGTATCCCTTCTGGTGTCTGTGCTGTGTACCTTGTGTCCCACTGCTGGACACACAGATTCTACAAGCGTTAGTATGCTCAGCAAGACATCACTACATAAATACCTTTCCCCACTTTATGCATTGCGGACACGTTTAATTAATGCAAACCAGGCTA
The DNA here is from genome assembly GCF_019279795.1 of Protopterus annectens. NCBI lineage: Eukaryota > Metazoa > Chordata > Ceratodontiformes > Protopteridae > Protopterus > Protopterus annectens. Next base: position 1,674,691,398 of record NC_056726.1, read on the forward strand.
TACATTACAGTAAAACTAATTAATACAGGTCATGCTATACATAACCTTACATATTGGGCGTTCTACATACCTTGTTGTCGTTACGGCGTTTCGTTTCTATCTCTCTCACAGTGTTTCAACTGTTTTTCGGTATGAGCATACGGTTTGAATGTCTGGCAAGTCATCCTTATATACGTCGATACCTGAAACATGTGGATTCTTCCCGCCAATTGGTGTTCCTGAGTGACTAATTACTTGCATATCAGCTTTGCAGCTACTCCATTCGCCAAGTACGCAGCGACAGTGGGGTATAATTGGATTGTCCACTTGGGCGTTGCCTATTTGTCCTACCTTCGGGGAGATGGTCTGTATTGTGTTTTGTTATGAGTAACTGCAACTGCTATGCATGGAGACAAGTATAGTTTGGATTAATGTCCCCCGTGGATTGTGTGTGACAGGTAGAGTATTTGGTTCAACATGTGGGTGTACCTGTCATCCCGACGTCTGATAATGGAGTATTGCAATCAATACCTGTAACATGGCTGTTTATTCCATTATACAATGCCTGCAATTTTGCATGTCGCCTTTAATTGTGTCTCTCACATGGTATGTTGAGGGTTCTGCAGATGTAATTGACTGACTGGATGTTTGTGCTGCTATTACAGTTTGTATTGCTTTAGTTTCTAGTGTGGGGGATGTCGGTGGTTGTACGTAACATATATAGTTTGTGGACCTTGCATTTCTATATAATCCGTATATATGTGTGGGCTCCGTCCCTGATTAGAGAGCTAACAGTTAGTAGACTCATGTTACGGGATTGTACGTTGGGCCGTTGTTAATTGGTTTCTATATCATCTGCAGGTGAGCTTGCTACTTGTATACCTCAATAATTGCAGCGATATATCAGGGGATATGTGTAGGTGACAGCTATCCCTTGTATTTCTGTCCCAGATATTTGCAGTCATTGTGGTTGTGTTGTTAAAAGAGCCTGTTTGCCATGGGTTGCCACCTTATCATATGGTCATTGTTGGACACTTGCGGGACACAAAGCGGTGTTTACAGGCCAACACGTAGCCACGGTCAGTACACAGGTAGCACATACTTTTAACCTCACTACATACCTATTGTTGTGTGACTTTGGATACTTATCATATTGCATGTAACATTTAAGTTTCTTACATACAGGCATAACTATTAAATACGACTGTTACATTATATATGGGACATATTTATGTCCTACCATCTCGGACATTTGCCCTTTGTACTGTTTTATGTCAGGACACACCTGCCCAGGGTGGGGATGTCCCTCCTACTGTGGTACAGGTAGTAACCATATGCCTACTGCTAGCTATACCCACACCTACCATACTGGTCTGCCTCTGACTTGGCACCAACATACACATGTTGCGGACACACACACACATTACAGTCACACAGAAACGCACACGGCACCCTCAATGCACACTTACACAGACTACGGCACTCACAGACACAGTTGAACACAGTACCTACATGGACCGCAACACCGTCAGCGGTGACTAACCATCCCTTCATATCATCATACTATTACTCGCGGATGTACTGTTCCAGTACTGTGTTCTATCAGTCTTTCAGCCTCATGGTTATGTATGTCGGTATGTTACACATTCCATGGTTGGCGGTATCCTATTTATTTGTACCTCCAAGATGTTATGAATGTCGTTGAACTATCTATCATATTTGCAGATATCGCTGAATCCATCTATATCACCATATATCCCTCTATTGCCCTTTCTATCTGTATTATATATATGCATATGTGTATATATATATATATATATATATATATATATATATATATATATATATATATATATATATATATATATATATATATATATATATATATATATATATATATATCTATATATATATCTATATATATATATATATATATATATATATATATATATATATATATCTATATATATATATATATATATAAAAATATATATATATATATATATATATATATATATATATATATATATGTCTATATCTGGTGGGGAACGTGACAGGCACACAGCACCACCATATGCTGTAAGACTCGTGTACTGTTCAGGTGTTGGCATTCCGTGTTGCACTGGCTGTTGTGTTTACAATGTTTGAGGGCTGCCTATGTAGGAGTCACACAATGGGCCACCTATACATTACAATTTACAGGTGGTAATGTTTGTGTGCCATCCATTTTACTGTGTGTGCAGGTGGAGAGGTGTCAGTCCATAGGGGCCTACACGGTCAGAGTATTTGCTATACGTTCCTTCTTTGCCAAGGCGTAGGCATATTGGGCACGGCTCCATCTGCCTACTGGGGCTGGCACAGTGTGTTCATGGTCTGAATCCCTCTGTGCCTGTACTGGCCTTGGCAAATGCGGTGGGCTATGAGGGCCTTCACCATTTTGTCCCTGCTGCAGCTGCTTCCACAGGATCATATTATGTAGCATGGCACATACTATGATGATGTGGGCACATGTGCCTGGAGAGTACTGCATGGCTCCACCAGATGTATCCAAGCACCGGAACCGTGATTTCAGCATCCTGAACACACGCTCTATGATGATTCTGGTTTGTGCGTGTGCCTCATTATGGTGTTCTTGCATGGGTGTGTGCGCATTTCATCATCCATGGCTCCAGTGCATAGCCAGCATCCCCCATGAGATGGCCATGTGGGATGTCCCCCCTGACAAATACTTGATACAGCTGTGAGGCATGCCAGATATGGGAGTCATGGTAGCTTCCAGGGCTGCCAGCACACACATCCATGATAATGCCCTGGGCATTGCACATGACCTAGCAGTTGATGGAGTGGAATCCCTTGTGGTTTATGTAGCGCATACCCTGCTCACCGGGTGGTGACTTGATTTGTATGTGCTTGCAGTCTATCACACCCAGTACCTCCGGGTATTGTGCCACATGGTGGAAGTGACGCATATTGCTGGCCAACTCCTCCTGAGTTCTGGGGAAGTATATCTGCTCATTGGCATGTGGCAACATGGCATCCAGGAACTGGTGTAGTACCCTGGATGCTGATGCCTGTGAGATACCCATTATATCTCCAGTTGGCCTTTGAAAGGTACCTGTGGCCAGTATTCGCAGGCTTACACATACCTTCGTGTCCACTGGTATGGGTTCCCCTCTGTTGTTTCTGGTTCTCAGGCGTGGCCGGCACAGCTCCACTATTTGCTGTAAGATGTCCCTGTCCACCCTGTAACGGTCTACTATCTCCAGGTCATGTAGCCCCTGGTAGGTTACCCTTGGTCTGAACACTCTCCTTCTCCTCCGAGGCCTGCGGTGGTTGTCGGCATCATCCTCCACAACACCGTCAGTCTCTAACACATGCTGATGAATCACAGCTGTGGCAGCTCCCAACATGTACATTTTAAAAGTTCCCCGTGTGTTTACACCTATGGTATGGTGTTTGGGAATACACAGGTGTGTGTTGGGTGCTTACACACTTTATAGTATTGTGCTGTGAACACCGATGATGTCATAGGGTGTGTATGTACGTTCGTAGCTACAGGTTATGTTATGTGTTTTACTGCCAGAACTACTATTGTGGTGCCTTTGGTGTTGAATTACATTTGCCTGCCGTGGATTACCTCTTGACCTTCCCTTTGCATTTCTGCGCGTTGCACCTACCATTTTCTGGCGTGCATCCTGCAGCCTACTTTCATTTGTTCTTTCCTGGATCTGGCGTATCTTGCGTTATGTGTGCTACTGCCGGTCTGCTGTCGGTTTGCTTTGCTCTGCTCTGTCAGGTCTCCCATCTTTGCAGTCCAATACCTCCCCTCCTTTTTTTGCATTCACATGCCTCCCCTATCCTGTTTTGCAGGTTTCTGCAAGCGGACTTGTCAGCTGCCGTCGATTGGCCTTCATGGGTTGATTGGTGTTGATTGCTCATTAGTACTCCAATTACCCTACTTCCGCATTTCCTTTTCTTCCCCTGACCTTCCTGTTTCTGCTATTGTTTGTGGTGCGTGCGTCCGATTACTGGGTTTCGGGCATGTTTTCATCCTCGTACACATGCGCTTTTGGCCACCATGTGTGCTCTCAGCTAAACGATTCCTCCCACCCTATCCTGCAGCTTTGCTTAGCAACGGACAGGCCAGATTTGCAATGCTCCAATGTGCTTAGTGCTACAGTGGCACACCCCTCTGCTGATGTCATGTATCTCCTCTGAGCCACTCCTCGGTGTTATACCGCTGCGCCGTATGGTACAACCTTCCTCCGGCAGGACATTTGCGATTCAGTATTATCTGCTTCATTTGCATGGCATTGACTACTAATTCATAGTTACCGCGCCGAATACTATTGCAAGCCCTTAGCAACCCTTGCACCTTGGTTGTGGTGTTCCATGCCTACCATTGTGTGTTATGCTGTAAACCTGATTTTTATTACATTGCGATTTTATGACATTTTTATATTATTTCTTTCTTACAGCTTCCGCACACATGCCCTGCAGTTCTGCTGTGCGTTACTGTGGACATGACATTAAATGTTGTTATTTACATGTTGTGCATCTTTTCTTATGCCGTTGGCTGTGTATTTCACCACTGGCATATGTTCACGTTGTGATACCTGGGTCTGTCCCTCTTCCATAGCTCCGATGTTATGTTTGGGAAAATGTAAACCGTGTTTTTTGGTTTACATTTCCGTGGGCTTATGCTACACCTGCACCACTTCATGAATCACTATATGCCTTCATTTGCATGGTGCAACACTGCACATGGGGTGATTTGCATACCTACGCCGGGGGCTGCGCAGATCTGGCGTATGCCGGTAGTGCACGTGGAATTGAATCGTACCTGAATCGCTCGGTGGCCATATTTGGCGTTATAACGCCTACGCTATGTGTGCGCCTGGCACAAGCTTCATGAATGCTGGGGCAAGTTTATTTTATCTACAGTGCAGCTAGCTGTCTCTTTTCTGGTTACCTACCATTGTATTAAAAAAAAGTAAATATCCCCACTTATTTCACACACATCCACACCAGCCCTTAACCAGACTTTAAACTGAGAAAATAAAGATGACATTTTTTTCAAATTAATTTCAGATTTACCCCAGCCCTAACCTGCTGACTCCCAGCATGCTAAAATAAATAAATAATTGATTAAATAAATCTTCCAGTTTATTTCACACAAGTCTATACTAGCCCAGCTCAACCCTTAATGCCAGACTTTAAAGCAAGCAGGGCAAGCTGCTTACAGCCACAATCGGCTAACACCCTTCTTTTTCAGTTGACTGTTAGTATCTTAAATAAATATTTCACACAAATCAACAGGGATCATTAATGATAGATTTTAAAATGTACACATGGATCAGCAGTATGTCTTGGAGGGACATTTATATTTCACAGAGGGCACTGCTGCTATGGAACAGACTCCCTATCCATATTAAACAAAGTTCATCCTTGTGCATTTTCAAGCACAGCTTAGATCTATGGATGGGAAACAGAAAATTTACCAGAGGACTGCCCCTGTATTACTAATGAACAGATGCATTTCCTAAATGCTTTATTCCATGAATGGGTCCCCTCAAATTATCTATGGTATGATCCTAGTTAATCTCATTAGGGTTAATATTTAATTATCAACCATGGGATGGCTAAGGCCAATCTATACCCAAATAGGATAAGTCATTTCAAGCACAAAAAGATAAACTGGCTAGGCTTAAAATGGCCCACAAGGGCAGCTAGGCTAGTACTTACCTATTGACCTGTTAACCTATGAACCTATGAATGAATGAATAAATGCTGTTCTAGGATAAAATGGACATCAGGCTGCATAAAAAAATCCAGAAAAAAGATGACATAGAAATCCTTGGGATGGAAGTGAATGCATGTGACCAGAGGTAAAGCAGCTAAAATTTGTCTCACATGAGCCTAGAAGAAGCAGTTGCACAAGAGCATATCAAGTAGATCTAAAAAGGAAGGGGGAACAGATTGTATGGACTACTTACTCTACTGATCACTGAAAGCACTTTTTTCATATATAGGACTGTAGACCCATAGACTAGATTAATGGAATGGGGGTGGTAAAGACATGCAGACAGATATTTTATACTGCAAAGGACAAATGGAAAAAAAGTAAGACTGAAGGTAAGAATGCACTTAAAGATGCATACTAGGCAAGCATAATGACTCCTCCAGCCATCAAGCAAATTTAGTAACATGCTGAGGCAATGACAAAAGTCAGGCTGAAGGAAGTCTTATGCATTGATCAACGCAGAGCTGATGAGTGTGACTGCAGCTGTACTTGTCATGACTGATGCATCCGAGTGAGTCTTGAAAGGCATAATGAATCACATAAGCAATAATGCCCAACAAGGTATGTTTTAACATGTAATTAACGCCTGCCCAGGGGTATTATAAGGCTCGATGTCACAGGTGGAGGGCCTCTGCACTCCTGGAAAGGTACTAATTACACAACCAGTCACACCAGGGTGCCAGGAAGCAGTGGGAGCAAACTGATATAGACCAACTCTTCAAAAGTGAGAAAAAACTTTATCAAAGTATTTCTATAGTACTAGTCACTGTCTGTTTTTCTTATCACATTTGAAGAGTTGGTGATTTATCAGTTTATTCCCACTGCTTCTTGGCACCTTGGTGTGACTGGTTGTTTGTTTTTTGATTCTGGGGCACTTTATCTTCTTCCTTGTTTTGGCATTAAATACATACTAACACGCACCCTGGAGACCATTATTGCACTTAGAGAATGGGATCTCTATAAAATTGCTGTGTTTTACTTATTTTTTTAAGTACTATATTTTTTTTGTATATTTTGATGTAAAATAGTTCCTCCTCCTAATGTTGCAAACTTTCTCTAGTATATGATAATGGTGCTAGAGGAAGCACTTTACATCAACAATATATAAGAAAATAATATAGCGCTTAAAACATAGACATAAGTAAGTAAAACACAACAAGTTTACAAACAGAAGATTCTCTCTCTCTCTCTCTCTCATACACAGTTCCTTCTGCTTCTGCTTTCATACACTCATTCACTCACACAAGATCACTCACTCACTTTCAATCTCTCTCTCTCTCTCTCTCTCACACACACATGCAAACGCACACACACACATACACACACACACACACACACACACACACACACACACACACACACACACACACACACACACACACACACACATTCTTCTCTGCTTTCATACATGCACTCACTCACACAAGATCATTCTCACTCTCACAATGTCTCCCACACACATAGTCACTTCTACTTTCATACACACAGTCACTCACACATGATCGCTCTGAGTCTATCTTGATCTCTCCCTCCCTCTCTCTCTCTCTCTCTCACACACACACACACACACACACACACACACACACACACACACACACACACACACACACACACACAAACACTCACAGTCACTCCTGCTTTCATACACACATTCATTCACAGATCACTCTCTCTCAATCTCAATCTCTCTCTCTCTCTCTCTCTCTCTCACACACACAGTCTACTCTACTTTCATGCACGCATTCACTCACACACACAGACAGAAAAATAAACACACACATAACACATACACACACACACACAGATACACTTCTTTCTGTTTTTTTTTTTTACATTCAGAAAAAAGCAAAAGCACTGCTTAGTGAGTGTAAAAGGAATGGCGGCCATTAGTTTTTTAGCAGTCCAAGCTCCACAGCAGCTTGATATGCTGCCGTGAAGTGGCGGACTAATTTTTCACCGGGCATTACTTGTAAATTAATACCCTGCTGAAGAACACCTCTTCTCCATTCAGGGTGCTGATGCATAGTTTGCCAATTTTCTAATACTAAGTTAGCACCAAGCAATATCTAATAGTGTATGGGGCCTGAAGAAAGTGTGATTAACCACTGGACATGACTGAAGTTATCGACTAAAGGAAAATCATCAGGAGGACTATCAAGTAGAGATCGAATCGATCATGTATGCATGCTGACCTATATATTCAGGCTCTTGGGTAAAATTTGTTTGACTGTGGGTAGCACAGAAGTGAACAAGTTCACAATGATATCTCACAGTGTTCACTTCTCAAGTTGAGTTCCTGGTGGGAGTATCGTGTGTAGATAGCCTGCATCTCCTAATTGCATTTGCATTGATTTTCAGCAAATGGTCCACTTTCTTCATGCATCCTAGAGACATGCATATAGTGGTGATATGGTGATGCTCCTAATTGTTGTCCATAGGTATAATTACAATTTGTGTGTGTGCATATGTGTCTGTGCGCATATGTGGGCATGCATGCTCATGCATATGTGTGTGCCTTGTGATGGATTTATGTCCCACCCAATACAGTTTTGTCTTCCTTACATCCACTGATTCTCAGACTACATGACCCTGAATAAGATACAACGGGTATCATAGAATGAGTGAATGAATAAATAAATGAAGGAATGAACATTTCTGTATAACATGTCCACAGTGACGTACTAAATATCCTAACAGCTGACTTAATTTGCAATGCTTTGCTATAAGGTATTCATTCACTAGTGTCTGTGTGAAGTAATTATTATGAAATTAATGTACATGATGGAATCAGTAGTGTTTTTCTAGCCACAAATTCACTCTATGTCTGAAACTAAATTTGCTTCAAGTAAGCCAGCAGGGGAATTGGCCTAGGAAAGTAAAACTGTATTTCAAAATCCCATCTAAAGACTAGACAACCTGACATGTATCATATAGAACTGGGAAGGCAGATTCTAACAACTTGAAGTTGAAAGGAGATGCTGTCTAGCAGAATGCCAAACATAAAGGCCCAGTGTCAAAAGTTACATGTAATTCCCTCCTTCAGTGTCATTTAAGGTGCTGAAGCTAGGATGTGCAGGTATTTTCATTGAAAACATGCAGTTCTTCAGTGTCTACTCATTATAGAAGACAAATACCTGTAGTCAGTATTTTGGGACTTGCATATGAACTGCAAGCTACAAATAAATTATGCTGTAATTCTTTTAAGAAGAGCAGTTTATTTCTGATTTCTTGAAGTAAATTTTTGCAGTAATAATTCTCATGTATCCTGAGCTCAGTCTTAATGGATTGCTATACATTTTGTTATGAGTACTGACCCACAACTGGTATCTCCCTATGCATTACCTCTGAGATCTTTCTAGACTTCTTACAAAACCAAGCAAGTCTGCATTTGTTTACTCATAAGTATCACAACTCTATTTTAGAGTGCATTGTTTCAAAACGTACCACCTTGATACCAGCAGTCATAGGAGATTTGTACATGCATAATGAGAATCCTCAGAAAAAAATGTACAATGAAGGGAATAATGCATTGCCTTGGGTGGCTGTCAAATGTGAGGCACAAAGGAAAGCAGGAACTACCAAAGGTGCTTGGTAATCCTTTATGACAAAGAAATGTGCTGTACATTCTATACACAGAATTTTATTTTCTTGAAAATATTGTCCTCACACACTATACATTTTTCTGTTTAAGAGGTAATATGATCAGATTTTAATATCCCATTCATTCAAAATAGAACTGCAATGTGTTCTATTTCAAATTCTGAGTGGACAATAGTAGAGTGTGTTACATGTCAACAAATGGATGCACGGAGGGACTAGGTTATTTTTAGACACACTGATGTGGGGCATGAATTATTTAGTTGGCTAAAAGGAAAAAAAATATATACAATTTTAACAACTAATTTTCTTTGCTGAAAGGAGTTTCAGAAACACAGAGTCTGTGTTTATAAATCTCATTATTTCAGTTTGGTTCACTATCTCCATCCAGTGTTATTGAAAATGCAGTTATGACTCTATCTTTTCTCCAACGTTGTGAGAGATATTCTTTCTTTCTTTCTGAAAAAGAGGTGGACCCAAATAACTGTGGCTATAATATATACTGGCAGACATTTTGATAAATAATGACACAGATAGACTTCTCTCCATCTAGCTTTCGGTGATCTGTTTTTGTTTGTCTCTTATCTTCCAGATATTTAAGCTTCCATTTTTTTACAAAAACAAAAAAAAGTTCATGCCACTAGCAAAGCAAATGAGATCTTGTGTGGCCCTTATATTGAGCTAAATTCCTTTTCCTTCTTCACTCTCTTTAGGTTAACTACAAACTCCAAGAGCACTTGTGTTACTTTCATTTCTTATTGACATTTCATGAAAAGTGCCAACAGAAAAACTTCAGAGCAAATTGAACTATTTGTTATGTATATTTTGCCTGAAAAGAGTTGGCTGGAAAAGTGAACAGCTTTTAGTAATATTCAAAGCAGTGACTATTGACATCATCAAAATTTCATAATCAGATGGATTAATATATACATGATCAGGTGACATGTACCTAAACAAAATCAATATTTTTCCACTCTTTACTTTAAAACTTTAAGTTAGAAAAAATTTCACTCTCATTAATCTAAAATATATGTATGCACAAAGTTATTTTCCTGAGCTGCCATTTTCTTTCCTTTCATGTTTTCAGGTCTGCTTTCAAACGAATAATAAAATTTATCCTTCCTTCAGAATTCTCCTTCCATGACCTTTCTTGCCATCAAGTTGTTGTTGTGTCTTTCGGCTTATCCCGGTTAGAGGTCGCCACAGCGGAACTCCGGTCCTCTAATGTTTGGTAGTGGATTTTTACGTGCTGAGTTACCAGCCGTGACGCACAACCTTCAACAAAGGCACACCCATTCACGCATGCCTCCACACAGAATACGCTATAGCTGAGAATCGAACAGGACAACATCTTGCTGTAACCTTTTAATGTTTCTGAGACAGTAGTGTCATTTTGTAGAAAAGGTTTCTATTTTATATTTTGCGGCAACATTAAAACTTCTTATCTCTGTAGAAAAATGACTCTGTCCTAGAAAGATATACCTGCAGAGCTTTTTGTTACCATAAAATACCTTGCAGTTTTCTGGTTCAGTTTCTATCTCATTTACAATCATTTATCAACTTATCATCATGTTACAGACATCGTTATCTCTCTGAATTAGCTTACTTTAATTACTGCTTTGAAGAAGACACATGCAACTTTATTTTCCTCTACACAGTTCCTTGCATGAAATAGACACTGGAGTAATGTTTCTTATATCTGGAGAAATACTCTGGCTTACTCTACAGAATATAACTTTATGCACCCAAGCCACAGTTGTAGCAAACAACACATGATATACTCAGTAATAAAGCAGCCAACTTATTCCCAGATCAACAGGGAAATGACAAAGCAAAAACGTCCCTGGTAAACAATAGTGAATATCAGACATCTGCAGCTGACTGCAAGCACAGCAAATTCTGAGTGAAAGTTGATCTTAACCAGCTTCATTGTTTAAGATAAAGGCAGACCTGTGTCGCTCAACTTTCTGTGTGTTTCTTTAATTAGGAGAAACAGACCAGCTTCATCAGCAAACTGCTAAATAATTGCTTAATATACTGGAGAGTGTTTCAACCAGAGGGGCAACTTTAGATGTGCCTAAGTTTCTTTTAAAAACTTCCACGTGAAGTATTTTTCTTGCTTCACACTAAGTACCAGCATTTGTGTGTGGTACAAAATAAAGTCTGAATCACTAGCATACCTGCTAAATAAAAGTTTATATAGCTCACTAGTGAAAAAAGCATAACTGTTGCACACATGCAATTGTGAAAAACATTAAAGTATTAATGATCCTTGTGACAAAAGGAGGTACTGTCAGCCATCACGGGAGAAATATGGCAGTGGATTTATAACATATGCCAGCAAAGATAGTTGGAATTTTGTAAATAATTATATGTAATTTGTATAGCAAACTGATTTGTACAGATGCTTGTGCCAACATTTATCTGTGAGGTTTGCTTCTGTTAAACTGTATCAACAGTGTGCCCTGCTGGAAGGAAAAGAAATGTACATGCATTATTGTAACTGTTTAAAGGTATACATTATAAGAGTATATACTAGAAGTGAAGAGGTTAATCTTAATCCACCTGACTTTGCAAAATATTCTTGAAATTAAATTACTTTATAGGTTAAGACATATAGATGTTATCCCACAGTTTTGAATGGAAGCAGAGATACAATGTATGTGCTAGAGAGTAGGTTGTAGTTCCTGCAGGAAGAGTGGAATTGTTTTATGGTTTTATGACTTCCAGCAGTTGCAACACATCTAAGCAAAGCTCTATCTGTGTGTATGGTGACACATAGGTGCTAAAACCCTGGCAGCTTCTAGTGATGGGGATAGTGTGGAAAACAGAGTCAAATGACTAGAAGTATATGATGTCATTCTGTGCAGAAATAATGTTTTAATATTAGTGGAGACTGAAGTTTCAGCAGCATTCTGTATTCTGTCTTGGATCTGACAAAAAAGGCCACTCACCCATATCATCTTGCTATGCTCTATTCAGTAAGTAGGAATAGTAATTCTCTAGGTCAGTTAGGAATAGATACTGCAACTAGCTAAATACTGCTTTTCTATAACTGAGTGAAACTTTCCATCTGTATTATTTTTAATAATCCCTGTGAATAAAATGCTGGTATTTACTGTAAATAGACATTTAGTATTTTCTTGTTCTTTTATTATTTATTACAAAATATATTTAAAACTTTCATTGTGTCTGGTTCTTTTTAGAAAATATTTAAGTTTTGAGAGTATGTATATATTTATTTGGTGATAACTCTGCCCAGTGCTGAAAGCCTGGCTGTTTGGTGAACATTATCATTTGTGTTAATATTAACTTCACTCAGTATAATTTGGTGCCCTTTCAAGAGCCTTATAGTGACTGACTGGTGGCAGTGAAGCTACAGTATAGCCTAGGCAAAGTTGGTAGAGCAGGTAATCTGTGCCAGCCTTTCTCAGGTGTGTGTGCCAGTGGATATCATTACTGGAAACCTGGAGGGAGATAGAAAGAGACATCCAGACCTATGGATGAGTATTTGCCCTGTGTGCCTTTAAGGGAAACTGTCCTGGATGCAGTGAGGTCTGTATCTGAAAATACTGAGTGTATCCATTTGTATTCCAAGTTAACATCCCTCTCCAGTGTCAGTGGTGAGGATTCAGGCTCCTTGATTACTGGCCCAGCATGGGGTGTCACAATCCTTTTAAATGTTCTTTTCTTTAAAGAAGGTTAGGGACAAACTAACAATGGAAAATGACAAATGTTACCTTTAACATCTTTCAGTGTTTACAAGACCATCAGTACTGAAAACACACACACACACACACACACACACACACACACACACACACACACACACACACACACACACACACACACAATCAAATCACCCTTTTTCACAAGTAAATAACTGCAGTAGGGTACTTGTATTTTATGCCTCTTCTGTCTCGTAAGCATAATGTCTTAATTTTCTACTTCTGTTTCATGCAATATCTTATTAATTAAAAAAAAACTTCAGAAAAAAGTTCAAATAAAGTACAATACACACCTTCTTTTTGAAAGGTTACTAATCGTTAAATCTCTTAATAAACTCAAGAACCTGGAGTTATACACAGTTCTTCCAGTTTGACATTTAACATTTCATTTTTAAGACTAGAGTATGTAAGTCTTGGCCAGGTCACTGTTAAAAACCTCCAAAAGACACACATTTCCCTTCTTTGCAAACTCCTTGTGACACTTTATCCTTTAACACATGATTAAAATGTCTTCCTGAAAGTGTTCAATGGTTATGTGCTTTTTTCTCCTTTTTTACATTTTAATGATTTTTGGCCCTCCATTGCATACCTTCCAGCTCCCTTTTGCAGTTACAATCCAATTACTCATAACTGAAACAATGATATTATTACCCTTGGGGCTGAAACTGTTTTGACCATAGGCAGATTGGGATTGGGACCTATGACAGACAGCAATATTTCTTGCTGGGGCATATATGCAGTTGAGTCTTTGGGAGATTTTTGCAATGCATTAACTGGGCAGGACTGCGGACATCACATACATTCACCACATGTAACATCAGTTAGTTCCAGCCCTATCTGCTAATGCCAAATTTTAATGTCAAGGTGCCTGAGAGTTATTTCATGCCCCATCAGTGGATGAGTAGAATATTGCACTCAGAAATCATACTCCTTTTTCACGGGAGGGGGGGGGAGTTAACAAAATGCTGCTCCTTCCCACAGCACTACCCAGCCATTCTAGCACCTGATATACTAATCAATCTCAGGCCATCTAGGTCATAGTCAGTGCTCCATTATGATTTTCCAAAGAGCCAGGTAATAGTCATGTACTTTGTTAATACAACACTTACTAACAATCCACTCCCCCAGTCTTAGAAATCTATCTGTTCCAAAATTTTCAATGTGGGAATTCTGATTTAAAATATCTTGTGTTTTGCCATTCATTTTATGCTCACTGATGTATTTTAAAATACTCTTTACTTTTTGTTTTTTGTTATTTACAGTGCTTCTTTACAATATATTACTATGATGTCACTCCCATTCCCAAACTGACAGAAAAGTGCTATGACAATGCTAGGATAAAAATGAAAAGTTTGAGCTTTTTTGGTTTAAATTAGGTATTCTGGTTGGGGAATAACAGTCTGAAGGAAAAATTCTGCTTACAGGCTGGTTACTCACCCATTGATAAAACAAAATACTGTTCAGCCTTATGTTAATGTAGTGCTTTTCAAAATTTCCACCAACTTTTTTATCCGAATAGATCTACACTTTTATAGTCAGGAACATATAACAGACTAATTTATTCTAAGGAGGATTCCCTCTCCCTGAGCATTCTGTATGGTTTCTATTATATCTGAACCTCTGTTTAAAGGAGAATTGTGGAAATGGATAAAATACCTATCACTAAAGGGGTAATATCCTGCCATTTTGTGCGTATGGGTACTAGAAAAAATTGCAGAAGGTATAATTATATTAGTTGTAATTTTGGTATTTGTTGCATGTTGGAACAAAAGCATTATTTTCTACAGCTGAGCCTCAAAACACCAGTATCTGAAATTATGCATATATCTATATATCTATCTGTATATATATATATATATATATATATATATATATATATATATATATATATATGTGGGATCCGGACATATGCTCGACTGCCATATGTCCGAATCACAAAACATCAAACACACATACATGAAAGTGATTAACATCGACAAACGCTTCTGTGTATGTGTGCCTGTTTCATAGATCGGACTACAGTGCGGTTAAGGGAAATTTCCCTTTTCCCCCACTGTAGTGCGATCTCGGAGTGAGAATAATAAAGTAATATGGTGTGGGGTGGTGCAGATATGTAGTTTTTTTTTTAACTACACATGCACAGAAGCACTTTTTGATATTAAGCGCTTTCGTATATGTGTGTTTGATGTTTTGTGATTCGGACGTATGCTAGTCGAGCATGTGTTCTAGACCCATACATATATATATATATATATATATATATATATATATATATATATATATATATATATATTTATACACACACACACACACACACATATATATATATATATATGTATATATATATATATATATATATATATATATATATATATAATGCACAGGCCCTTGTATTGAGGCACAATAGTTTTCCAGCCTAGGGGACTAACATGCCTCCTCCCATAAGGAAAACTACTGGGAAAACTGGCACTTGTGAGCAACAAAGCTGCTGGCTGAGAATCCTAAAAAAATCTTACTTTAGATCTGACAAAGCTTGTTTAAGGGTAAAAGTGCTCATCTATTTGTTTTTCAGTGAAGAAAATTTCTAAATAAGTTATCATTAATTGATTGCGCCAAAATCTTAATTGAGCTTGTGTACAATGCATGGTTCCTTATCCTGATTTTTTAGGATACTCAGACAGCAGCTGTGTTGCTCACAAGTACCAGTTTTTTCTGTGGTTTGCACACACACACACACACACACACACACACACACACACACACACACACACACACACAGTTATATTTATCTCTCTCTCTCTCTCTATATATATATATATATATATATATATATATATATATATATATATATATTTGGGTCTACTTTAATTTACCGAAAACGCAGTTGACCGACACGCGGAAGAGGGAGACGAAATGACCGACAGGTAAGTTTACCGACAAGGTGATGTGCCGAAATTACAGTTGACTGACACGCGGAAGAGGGAGATGAAATGACCGACAGGGAAGTTTACCGGAAAGGTGATGTGCCGACAGCGGATAGAGCGACTAGGGTAACGTGTGAGCACGTCTCGGTAAGTGTGCGATTGTGATGTAGTTAGGAGCGGTAAGGTAAGTGTGCGTTGCTGTGGGATTTTGGGTTAGGGTATGGGATAGGTGAGTGTGTGGTAGTGTCGGAGGTAGGGAGGTAGGGTTCGGGTAAGGTAAGTGTGTGATAGTGACGGAGTTTAGTTTAGGGTGGGTTAAGTGAGTTAGAATTAGGGTGCAGGTAGGGTGAGTGTGCGATAGTGTCGGACCTTAGGGTTAGGGGTGGGTTAAGTGAGTTAGGGTTAGGGTGCAGGTAGGGTAAGTGTGCGGTAGTGTCGGACCTTAGGGTTAGGGGTGGGTAAGTGAGTTAGGGTTAGGGTGCAGGTAGGGTGAGTGTGCGGTAGTGTCGGACCTTAGGGTTAGGGTTTGGGCTAGGGCTAGTGGCTATGTGATGTAGTGTAATGTGTGGTTTACGTTTAGTGTGTCGGTGTAATGGTGTTCGGTGTTTTGCGTTGCCGGTTTTGTGTGTTGTCGGTTATCTGGTGTCGGTGGTTTGTGTGTCGGCGAACTGGTGTGTCGGTGTTCTAAAGTAGACCCATATATATATATATATATATATATATATATATATATATATATATATATATATATATATATATATATACATATACACGTGTGAGTGTGTGTGTGTGTGTGTGTGTGTGTGTGTGTGTGTGTAAAGATAGATACAGATATAGCTATAGACAGATGGCTCTGGTTATCTTGGCAACTGTCACTTTAGTCGACAGCTTTCCTGCTACTTTCATTTGGTCAACAGGAAATCTGATTGACAATGCATCAATAGCAACATACCACTGGAGTTGTGCAATAAGCCCTCTTCCCATTATTATGTGATCTTGGAGTTGATATATTTAAGTTGCTGCATTCTGGTAGCACATTTAGAGATACACAGCTGGTCGTCAACATCATACTTGATTTAAATGAGTATTTAGTTTCAGTTTCCCATTCTGAAGCTTAAACAAAACTCACTGCTTTTCTAGTGGTTTAGTAGGCAACACTTTTTTTATTTTTTTTAATCAGCACTCTCCCCAGTGCTGCTTTTTGACAATCTTATCTGTGTTAGGAACTAATACACTTTTAATCTTAGTATGAATAATGCTACCTACTTTACTCGTTTTATTTTGCATGTTATCATTGCAAACAGTGTATTTCAGCCACTGAATTTACTACATTTCAGCATCAGATGTTTAGAGCACAGTGTTCCTTTAATTGCTTGTCTGTTCAGGCATGTACAAGATACATTATTAGGATGGCAGCTCAGTTTGCTCAGTCCATTCTTTCGTGTTGATTTAGCCTCCAGTGCAACTAGTTGTACTTTCTGCCTGCAGCACAGGCATGTTCTTGTGGTAGAACAAGCACTGTAGGCAAGGCTTTGCAAATTCTTTATGGTGTATAGAAACTTTGTGCTGCCAAAAATTCATTTTAATACTGTTACTAAAAGTTCTTGAATTCACAGTTCCTATTAGACTGTTTTCTTAATGCCATTGCTTTCGGCAGTTTTGCACACCATTGCTAAACAACCTCTCAGCAGTTTCATACCACCTTGTTAAAGTATTCAGCAGTATTTCTACCACTTTTTTTGCTGTTCTGTTCATCTTGGTTTAACTCAAATTATTTCACTTCTATGCCTCTACTGCTATGATTCTTTGGGTGTGACCAAGAGAAGTCTGTGACTCTAGCACCACAGCATAGCATAATAAGCACCAGTTAAAACTTGCATGAAGGTCTTCATAATACTTTTTAATGAACAAATGCTGTAACTCATAATAACTTGCTAAGAATATACCACTAAGCTGATAGCCAGCTAAGACCACATTCAAAAATGTTTCCATTAGAGGGTTACTTCCCCACACCCTCATTTAAAAGCATCACCAATTAAAATACAATTTCACGACACTCATTATTCACAATGCCACATTATTTAAAACTTTTTTACTGTAAGTATCAATGCTGTCTTCTTAATGCTTTACTTCAAGCATCCACTCAAGTAAACAAAACAAAATGACATCTTCTTTCCTTTCTGGCTGTCTTGACACACATACACACACACACACACACACACACACACACACACACACACACACACACACACACACACACTAACATAAAATAATACTTTTGGGTAAGAGAAGTGCGCTGATTGGAACCTGTCTAGTGAAGGATGATTGGTCTACGCTTGGAGTAAGCACCCTCATTGGTTTTTTTGAGTTTTTTTAAAGTTTTTAGCTTCTGGTATTTAAGCCCTGCATTTGAGTAGGTTTCTGTTTGTTTGAACTAAGCTGAATTGGGGTGGGCTACCAGCCACAATTCTGAGCTGACATGTCAAATGACTAGAGGCTTCTGAGCTTCATAATAATCATAAGTTGCCTGTTTTATTTATTTTTTGCTCGATTATACTATTTACTACAGTTTTTATTGTATTCTGCTTATTTAGTACTGTATTTTAATACTGTAAACTAAACTACACTGCTTAAACTGCATTTGTGTGCCTTACTGTGCCTGTTACATCATATTGTGTTGCTTTCACTGTCTGCAATTTTCACTGTTTGCAAAGTAATTGTTGCTATTTTTCACTGTTTGTAAAACATCTGTTCTGTTTGTTCTGTTTTTCCACCAAGCAGTGTTTTAAATAACTGATTTGTTTGCTGTGTAAAACATGCTTTAGTGTCCCCTTGCTGTTTTTTCTGTTGTTTGAAACATTTTTAGTATTTCACTCCTGTTTTTCTGCTGTTTTAGTGTTTCACACCTAAATTAGTGTAGTTTGTAGCAGTAGCATAGTCCAGATACAGGTTTGCTGCATCTGGGACTGTTTGTAGTTGTATTTTGAGCACATTTTCCAAGCCATTTTTGATTGGAATGGGACCTTTTGCACCCTAGTGAGAGAAGTGTGATGACTGGAACATGTCTGGTGAAGGGTGATTGGTCAAGGGCTCAGAGTAATCACCATCATTAGTTCTTTTTGAGTTTTTTAACATTTTTTAAAGGTTTTAGCTTCTGGTATTTAAGTCTCACATTTGATTAAAGAGCCTATTTGTGTGTCATGCAGCACCCCACACTGCTGTGCAATTGTGCGCCATAGCCGAACAGGTAATTTCAACAATTTTTTCTCTTAGATACAGCTGTAGTACATTAGTGTAGTCCTCATCTTTAGTACATCTCCAGTCTAAGAAGCATTGCTAGTGATGTGTGACTTATTAAACCACCAGCCAAAAACCCTGTCAGAAATATCCATCTGTAGAGCACCTCCTAGGTCAGTCCTGAAACCACCTCCTTTGTGATACTAGTTCTTCAAACCTAGCATTATGGACAGTTGGATTACTCCTGTTTCTCCTGCAAGCCTTGTTGACTTTGGTCTCCTGAGGCAGTGTAACAGCTGCCTCATATACACTGACAACCCTCTACTAATAGCTCACTCTAGTACAGAGTGCAAGAGACATATCTACACCAGGAATCTTTAATCCCTGCTCTCTTACATTCAGAACAGTAACACTTAAGAGGTTGTTAACTCACCCACAACTACTCATGCACATAGTACCACTATTCATACACATAGTACACATCCAACATATAAATCAACATATGCAGATGCTCTCTCAAAACAACTTAGAAAAAACATCAGAGACCTCCAAAACAAAAGACTGCTGCAACTAACATAGTTCCCACAGCACCCAAGACACATAGCAACACCAGAGTCTCACCTACCAGGCCTTTAAGGCATAACACTCAAAAACAAAATTTTATTATCATTTGAGACTCCATAGTGAGACACATGGATGTCCCTCTCCTCAGGTTAGATAAGGAGAAAGTCATGGTCAGCTGTCTTTCTGGTGCCAATATCATTAGATCATGCATACACTCATGTCTCCCGGAAGCAAGTACCATTATGACTCATGTTGGAGTGAATGGCCTGAGATGTACCTCACTCGACTGTATGAAGACAGACATGCTTGAGCTCTCAGAGTATGTGTCCCATACAGGTATGTCCCTAGCCTTGAGCAGCATATTACCCTCACCTAATAATGTTGCCACAGTATAAAGAAAAAGTGATTGATTTCAATAATTGGCTTAGTCTTTGGTGTCATTTAAAGGGGATACAGTTTCTATCAGCCTGGGATGACATGTTCGACAGACCTCGCTGCTTTGCCAGAGATGGGTTGCCTCTGCCACCACTAGGCTTTTGGCAGCTGACAAAGGCTCTTGCCACCCCCATAGTGCCTTTTTTAAGCAAGGTCTCAAAAACAAAATTGCTGTTGTGAAAATTGTCAGCCATAACACAATAAGGACTATGCTCTAAATGCTAAGAGCTTAAATGAAAAACTGCACACCCTGGAAGCACTTCTATCATTGGAGGATATAGATGTTTTTGCAGTCACAGAAACCTGGGTCAAGGCCTCAGACAGAACCCCAGCTTTGCAAGGCTACAATGTCTTCCACTACTTCAAACTGCAAAACGAAAGTGTGAGAACCAAAGGAGGCAGTGTTTCTATCTATATTAGAGATAGTCACCTTGCAACTAGTTAGACTGGACAAGTCCATGGAGTTACCCCAAGTTCAGATTACTGTGGGTAAGACCCCATTCCAGTCATAGCTAGTTATAGATCCCCCTCCATGGATCACGATGCACATGAGGCCTACTTGACCAAAATGGAGTCAATCGAAATATTGCCAAACACTCATGGGGGATTTCAATTATCTCACCATCAACTGGAAAACCTACTCTAGCCCAAACTCACCAGTGCAAAAGTTCCTTGACTTTGTTAACTTAAATGCCCTAGAACAAATTGTTCAAACCCTAACAAGAGGAACAAACATACTAGATCTAGTCTTCACTAACATGACAAACAGATGCACCACTGCAACTGTCAGACATTCATTAGTTAAATCTAACCACAGATCAGTCACCTTTGAACTGGAATTAATACCATCTCTCACAAAGGGTGAAGTCAGACTAAAAACTTCACAAGGCAAACTATACCCTCCTGGGGAAGGAATAAATGCATTCCAAGCCCCATTCTCAGCTGGAAGGGGTAACTACATTAAAGCTTTCACTAAAGCACAGTACAATCACTTGTATAATTGTATAGACTCAGCTAGTCCAGAAAGAATCAAAGACAGGGTCCCATGTTATAAAGGCTGCTCTGGTGGACATCAAGCATCAACGAACTTTGCAACAAATGAAAAGGTCGCTGCCTAAGAAAACAAAGGCAAGGCCTCAACAGTGGAAAAGTACCCTTCTCAGCCTCAACAGGCAAATACGACAACATGTCAACTCCTCCAAGGGTAACATTGAGAAAACCTTAGCAATCATAGCCAAGTACATAGCCTAAAAGGAGGACCCTAGCATGTGCTGAACTAGTGATTAACAGCATCACACACACTGATCCCACAGAGATAGCACACATGCTAATGGACAAATTTAGCAAAGATTTCACTCCCTTTTCCCCTCCAAACTTATCACAAGCCTTACCCCCCCCCCACCCTACATATCCAAAGAGTGATCATTAAAGCCTTGTGTAAGGCAAAAAACACAGCCTCTATGGGACCAGATGGAATCCCAGGCTGTCGTTTAAACAAACTAAAACATGAACTAACATCATCATTAAGTGCTCCATTCAATCACAGCCTAACCACAGGCTTTGTTCCTGTAGAACAGAGAGCAGCAACAGTTATTTCCCTTCACAAAGTGGCTTAGCAAGAGATCCAGGGAGTTATCGATCCATACGTCTGACCAGGTTCATCTGTAAAGCCATGGAATGTATCAACATGGACCTCATAAATAAAGACATAGGTGACTTCCAAACCCTGGAACCATCCCAATTTGGCTTCATCAAGGGCAGATCCTGCCTGTTAAATGTGGTGGATTTCTTTGAAAATGTGACCAGGGCCATTGATGAGGGCAAACCTCAGCATACAGCATACTTCAAGTTGCCAAAGGCCTTTGACACAAATCCACACTCAGGCATTACTGATAAACATAGCAAACTGAATGTGAACCCCATTGTTGTAAAATGGGTTGCCAAATGGCTGACAAACCGATCACACACTATAAAAGTGAGTGACTCCACATCAACCAGCAGACTTGTCACCAGTGGGGTGTCACAAGGGTCAGAGCTAGGCTCCATACTGTTTGGTATATACTTCTCAGACATTCAGGCCAAAATTAAGGGGCTGTGGCTGACCAAATTTGCAGAATTCCCAAATGATGTCAGTATACTTCAGGAGGGTCTTATGCAGACCAACCGCTGGTGTCTTAGTCACGGTCTCAAAATGAATGTAAAGAAATGCATCATCATTTTCTTCAGTAAAAACAATGTTCCTTCACACTATCAAATTAAAAACAATACCCTGTGTACCTACAAAGTGGTAAGAGATCTGGGATCACAAGTAGACTACGACTTTAACTTGACCACCATTTGTCTATTGCAGTAAGGAAAGCCTTCTATGTAGCACACTTGATTAGCAAAGGCATTGCCTCTAAAGCAAAGGAGGTTATAACATCACTATACTCATCACTAATCAGGTGCATAATTGAGTATAATGCCCCTTTTGGCATGTAGTGTATAACATACCTGCAGGAACTGAAGAGACCTCAGAGGTTTCTAACTAAGAAGATCAAAGAACTTCAGTACATGCCTTACACAGCCCGACTAAAGTCCTTGTCACTATGCTCAGTATCGTATAGATGTCTTAGGGAAGACTTATGCCTAGCTTACAGAGTAATCTCTAACCCAAACCTAATGAATTTGCTGCACATCTGAAAATCAAATGAGATTACAGGGAGCTAAATATGGCCTGCGACTTGAATAGGAG